>NC_079437.1:10281297-10376297 GCF_903798145.1 Danio aesculapii | reverse complement strand
ATATGTATATGTATATATATATATATATATATGTATATATATATATATATATATATATATATATATATATATATATGTCACAAACAATCTCTGAGTCTAAAAATGTGTGGGAACCTTGAATGAAAACAGATTTTTACCAATGTTATATATTTATCAAGACTCCTGTGGAACTGAGTCATATACAACAACAACAAAAAAATCTGAGCTCTTTAAAGACTCAAAGGGTAGTCATAAAATATCTAATATTGACTAGTTCTCTGTCAAAAATACCAACGTATACTTGAAATGTTTCCAGAAGAGAGGAGATTAGTCATTGCTTTTCCCACCTGCCATGTTTATGTGGTGTAAAATGCCAATGGGTTGTGTGGTCGGGAATGGGTTGTTAGTTAATCTCTGACTGTTCAAACCTCTGACTCACCACAAGTATAAAACAAAGGTGCTTCTCATTGATTTCATCTCACTTTTTAGAGTTTTTCACACAGCCGAGGAGCACAAAACTGTCACCGCCAACCCATCGATGGACCGGTGCAATGCTAAAACTGAGCATATTGGACGAAACCCTCCACGTGCAATGCTTTAGTAAGGTATGCATGCAAAACATGTTCCTCTATGTAATGCAAACTTCATTTTTAGAGCACTAGGAATGTTTATTTGTGTCATGTTCACGCTGTGCATGTGAAAATGAGTGATGGAGGAGGCTCCGCGGGGCCGTTCGGGGCCGGTAGCCCACAGGCAGGAGGCACAAGCTGCTCCAGACTGGGAGACAGGTGGCGCTGGGATCACACAGCGGGCCGTGGGTGAGCGTCCACCTCCAGCCCGCACCCACTCCGCGCTGATGTCACTGACTCACCCGCCAATGAGAGACTACATCACTGAGAAACACACAGAGAAGTGGAAAAACAACAGATGAGGGAATCTGAGCGAGCTCGATCAGGATACGTTCACTTTGCGACAGGTATGCCCTATATAGGCAGCGTAGTTTGGGTTATGTGTGTGCGTTACCGAGTAAAATGGTCCCAGAATGCCTGTATGTTGGATCAAATGAGTTATCAGTTTCTCACTGATTGTAATGCTGTTGTAGATCTCTTCTGTTGACGTTAGTCCCACTTAATGTTTAAACATTACATTTTAAAGTCTGTGTGAAATCAAAATTTACAATGTTTTTTTCGCTAGCGCGCATTGTTGCTCTTTTGAACAATTCATGCGTGCTAATAATCCACTGTTTTGGTAATCTTCAATCAAAGTCTGAGCATTAGCTTTAGCCACAATATCCCAACCATGCCCCTCTTACCATTCGTTTGCTATGAGGGAATGATGCGCAAAAGAAAACCCCACCCCCTACTCAATAGGACTATAGTTGAAAGTACATCAACATACAATAGTTGGAAGTACATCAACATACTGAAATAAAAGTCTCAGTGACTTCCCGTTCACGCAGCTTTACTATTGGAATTCTTGGAGGAGACTACATTACCCATGATGCTGTTCAGACATTTCACCAATCAAAATTTAAGTCCGTGTAAACGATGACATCATGAGTGTGCATGGCAGGGGTGCCGCTGGCCGGTACGGGCCCTATGACAACATTCTGGTGGTGTCATGGATGCTAGTGAAAAACAGGGATGGGTTAGGGGGGTGAGTTGTACATGATTAAATCATTATGCTGTCTCAGAAGTTTGTCTGAAATCAGTTTTACATGGTGTCTCTGCAGAAACGCTGCCTCCAGAGTCACTACCTGATTGGGCAGCGGGGCAGCATTTTATGCATTTTTTTAGCTGTTTCCTCCCTGAAATATAGGATTTCACTGCATTATATAAGCGTGTTTGGAGTCATTATCATGTGTAAATGTGGATTGCTTTAAAAATATAATCTTGTAGACGTGAAACTTCTACAATCCTCAACTGAAAAACATTTCAGTTTTTGGTTAAATAATTGACGTGTCAAGATAGCCTTAAAGGGCACCTATGGTGAAAAATCTCTATTTCAAGCTGTTTGGACAGACTTATGTGCAAGTATAGTGTATAGACCGTCATATTGGGGTGATATAAACACACTCAGTCCTTTTTTTTTTCAATTTAACAGCATAAAAACAGTGGACCAATTGGAGCGGTTTTCAGACCGACCGCAACTTGACGCCCACCAAATTGATTGACAGCTGGGTATTAACATGTCCTGTAGTCACGTGTATAATCATTTCAGCAAGAGAGGATGAGCGCAAAGCAACCAGGAATAAAAGGTCTGTTCAGTTCGCTAGGTTCATCAATCATCATCAGATGTGATCAAGAGTGAGTTTCACATGTTTAAAATGTTTTAAAACAGAGCATGTGTGTAATGAATTATAGTGATTCATCATAGCTTTACTTCATCAGCGCAGCCGCGTGTCAGAACAATTACAAAAGAAGACGCTTCAGTCCCGCTTTGTGGACGTTAAATCAGGTTTATTTTGGACATTAACATAACAGATATCCACACAGTGTCAGGGTTCTGCCACTCTGGTCTTGTTAATTCTTGTTTTGTGGCAGAATCCGGACACTAGCTCTGTCTTGTCTTTTCCTGTTAGTGCTCGGCTCGAGTTTTCTTGGGTCGAGCACTTTTGTCATTGTCTGGGTGTGCGCTTGATGCGGGCGCGCGGGATCTGCACGTCCTTGGGACGCGCGCTCTTGTACTCGTGTTTGTGGTGTTTCGTCAGCATCGCGCTGTTTCATTCTCAGCGTCTCCGTCTAGTTGGTTACGGTTTTGGTTGGCGCTGAGATGAAACATGCGCGTTGCATTTATGTGAGCGCACGGTAAGGTGTTTTCACTTATCGTGTGCTCGTGTCTTGCGTCTGTCAAAGCACGTGGCTCTGTGTTTACATTGGTCGCGTGCTTTTGTTGTGTGCTTCAGTGTTTTGTCTTGTCATACGAACACGCGGTTAATGAGTACTCTCATTGGCTGCGTGTTCTAGTCTTGTTTTATGTGAGCACCTGGCTTGTGTTGTCTCTGTGTCATGTGCTCTATCATCTAGTCCCACCCTCCTTGTTATCCCATAGTTAATTATGTTCATCTGTTTGTGTATTAATTTACTCCTGCTTATATTCTCCTCATGTCTGCTGTCCTGTGCCAGTTCGTCATCGTATGTTGTCTCATCGTGGTACCTTGTCGTGTGTCTGTTTAACTCCTGATCCCTGCCAGCCTGCCCAGTCTAGTTTGGTTTGTTTGTTTATTTGTTTTGTTAAGGTTTTCCCCCTCGGGGTAGTTTGTTTTGCTGTTTTTGCCTTTTTATTTTTGTTTTGCCCTTTATTATTAATAAAACCTATATTCTTTTCTGCACCTGAGTCCTCGCTCCCTTTTCCTCTACAACGATCGTGACACACAGCAGATATTAATCTGTATCCTGTCACATTTGCGTGCAAAGCTAAACGCGCACGGTGTCTGTAGCTGCGTCTCAAATGGCACACTATACACTATGCACTCATGCACTATGTACTTATGCACTTACACACTCGTATATGTATGTAGTGTCGTCCAAAATGGAGCACTAATGTTTTTTTACTAAGCGGAAATTCAACCCGTTTCCCTGATGACGTTTGGCGGTTGCCAAATCAGTGAAATAAATAACCAAACTATCAAATAATACCTGCCATGAGTATAACCGCATTCACCATCGGGAGGCGCTATAATCACTCTCGTAGGAGAATTTTGCTTTCATCATCTAAAATAAATAAAGTTATCTAACATGTGCGCCCGATAGCTCCACCTCTTCCACTACGTGAGCAAACCTGCGGTCGTTGAGAGCGTGAAGTGGCGATCATTACACACTTCATTTTACCAGCTGAATGAGTGCATCATCCAGGTAATTAAAGTGCTCTTATTATTTTTAGAGTTTTCAGTGTAAACGCACTACTTACACTATTTATACTACAAAATGGCGTATAATAGTGCGTAAGTATGCGATTTGGGACGCAGCTTGTGTCTGTGTGTGCATGTTGTGTCCGCGCTGTGTCTGTGTGCGTGTATGTATCTGTGTGTGTGCGTGAACTTTGTAACGACATTGTGTGCGACTCATCGCTGCAAGTCAACAAATGCATCAAATACTCATTGGTAAAGTTCTTACTGTAGTATTTCTCGCAAACGCTACGTGAGATCGGCTTCCTTTAAGTCTGTCTGTTGTCTGACGCAGAAGAGGGAGGAGATTAAGGCACGCTGAAAGGCACATAGAAACAGTGGGTGGGGAGGACTAGCCTTAAAGGCGCAGTACAACAAAACAGCCTCCTGGTGCAAAAATGTATAAAATACAATCTTATAAAAGGTATAATAAAAAATCTGATGGGTGTTTTGAGCTGAAACTTTACAGACACATTCTGGAGACGCAACAGACTTATATTAAATCTGAAAAAAAGGGTAACCTAGGTGCCCTTTAATGTCTTACATTTCGTTGTTTTTAATTTGACCACTCGTCGCATTGCTTCCTGGGATTGTAGTTCTTTCTTTCAATAAACCTTTAAGTTTATAGTCTTGTATCTTTGTCTATTATGTCACTGACTTGCTGAAAACATAAATGATACTCCAAACACTTGAAAAGGAAAGACAGGAAAGACAAATAACAGAGGATCAGAGATGCCTTCTTACCGCTACTGCAAAAAATGTATTGGATTTACTAAACATTTTTAAGGTAAGTGGTTGCAAGTAATTTATACTGTTGTGGAAAAAAGATTCTGGTCTGCAAAATATTTTCTAAGTTTCTAAGTCAAAGTTTTCAAAAAATAACAAAGTCTGAGAGCTCCGAAGTCTTTAGGCAAAGCAGTTTATTGTTACAGCATCAAGAACAACAGAGACAGGTCGTTCGAGTGTCTGAGTATAGGCTAGCACACAGTTTAAATACACTTCTTTGTCTTATCACTCCACCCAAATGTACACGTTAACACACCTCCATTAGCTTCTCCACTAATTGGATTTTAAATCTCCCAGGTGCTCCCTTCCCATATCCAGTTGAGTCATTTCTTTACCACCAATAGAATCTCAGGTTTTTTTAGGGATCCTCCCCATGACCATTTAAGGTCTTTCCTTCCTACTTCAAATGTGGCAAATCAGCAAAAACAATGCACAGCTATATATCTTGTTCACTGTACCTTGAGCTGTCAACTGTAAGCTTCAGCTGAAGTTCACTTGCAGTTTTAGGGTCATCATAATTTTGAAGTCATTGCAACTGAGCGTGGGCGCATGTCTGAGTGTGTACATGAAACAGAACGCAAGTGCCCTTATGATCTTTCTTCCATACATCTTGTCTCATTGTGGTATTCAATAGATAGATACATAATAACAATACTGTAATCACTCAAATAAGCAAATAAATGAGAGCAGTAAATTCATCAGAAATTCGCCAAGACACAATGAATTCCCCATCAATACGAGCTGAATTAAGCAATCAAATTAAAATTAGTAATGTTCAACTTAATTTGTTCAAATTCACCACATATAAATTGTTCGCAACCACTTACCTTAAAAAACCTTAGTAAATCTAATGAACTTTTCAGTGTATAAGATGCTGCTTCAGGTCTCAGAATGCATTGCAATCACTTACATTATCATAAATAATACAGTGCAGTTTGAGTAGAGCACAACCGTCTGGTTCTGGAAGTAAAAGCTCCTTACATTTTCTCCAGGGCAATTGATTGACAATTTGATGACCGGTCATGAGTGTAGATAATCATGTTGTTGCCACATTCTTAGCTATTTTTTTCTGTGTGTGTGTGCGTGCGTGTGTGTGTGTGTGTGTGGAAATAGCAGTTCATGTAGGTGTTTTTATTGAACAAAACAACAATTCATTTGAGTCTCGACCAGCCACCCTCTCAAGACGGAATGTATTTCTGGTGATATCCAGAATGTATATCTGGTCATATTCTGGTGATAATAATCGATAATAATCCCACTTTACAATAAGGTTTCATCACTTAATGTATTTAATAACATGAATTAATTGGGAACAATACTTGTACAGCATTAATTAGTAGTTCAACATTTACTAATGTGTCATTTACATCATTATTACTACATTTACCAATAATTTAACATGAACTAACAATAAACATCTGTATTTTCATTAACTAACATAAACAACTGCTGTAATAAATGTACTGTTCATTGTTTGTTTATGTTAGTAAATGCATTAACTAATGCAAGCTTATTGTAAAGTGTAACCAAAATTATATTTTAATATTAACACCAATTATGATACAGATCAGCTTTTTTTAATTTTACAATCAGGCATCTCAGTTTCTGGTCCAAACGCTCTATGAGAGACCAAATTCAAACAACAAATGGTGCTAATAGATGCTCACAGTATGCTGAAATACAATTGACAATCCAGGCCTAATCTCAGATGGTCAGACAGTGATTCATCCTTTATAAATTGTTAAAATATTGGAGTCTGGAAGGCAGCAGCTGCAGAGACTGCAATGAACACCGTGATTTTGTCAAATATTCGCCTTAAAGGGATAGTTCACACAAAATTGACTTTCTTTATTCTGTTGAACACAAAAGAAGATGTTTTTAAGAATGCTGGAAACCGGTAACCATTCACTTCCATTGTATTTGTTTTTCCTACTATGGAAGTCAATAGATACAGCTTTACAAGAGAATAGAGACAATCATAAAGGTTTGGAACCAGTTGAGGGTGAGTAATTAGTGAGTAAACTTTAATTTTGGGATGAACCGACCCTTTAATGAAGGATATAATGACTAAATTGTGGTCTAAATGGCTATTGAGACAGTTTGAGGCTCGAACCCTTAACTTAATTAAATAATTCTGCCCACCAGTATACTATATATATATATATATATATATATATATATATATATATATATATATATGTATATGTATATATATATATATATATATATATATATATATATATATATATATATATATATATGTGTGTGTGTGTGTGTGTGTGTGTGTGTGTGTGTATAATCAGTTATATAGTGTTATAACTCTATATAACAGTTATATAGTGTATAATCAGTTATATAGAGCTGAGATGAGTCAAATGCTGTCATTGTTTTACATTTTTTTAAAAAGTTTTGTTTCTGTCCTAGTTCGAGCTGCATTTATGCCAATAGCAAAATTGTCTGTATTAATGAAGTCATGACTGATGCCGAAAAGTACAAACATGTTTTGATCAATTAAGCTATTCCTTCTCGTAAAGAATTGTTTTATTTTTCAGCATGATAATGATTCCAAACACGCTTGTATAATGCAGTGAATTATATATTTCAGGGAGGAAACAGCAGATTAAATAAAATGCTGAATTGCTGCCTCGCTGCCCAATCAGGCAATGACTCTGGAGGCAGTGTTTCTGCAGTGAGGCACCATGTAAAACTGATTTCAGACAGACTTTGGAGACAGCATAATGATTTAATCATGCACAACTTATTTTTTAATTTTAGCTCAGCTGTCAGAAAATGAAATGTTCAGGATTGTGGGTTATTGAAACACATCCATGCTGCCTTCAAAAAGTGATCATAAGAAGGTTTTTCTTGAGACAGGACGTAAATTTGGTTTCAGATGTGCTTTGATGCCTTGGAAAACTGACTCCAAAGGCTGCATTTTAGAGCTTTTGAACGCAGCCAGAGTCATGAAATGGCCTCCACAGAGTCCAGACATAAACATTATAGAGGCAGTATGAGATTCAACAGAACAGAGAAAGAAACATAACACTTTTTCTCTCTGGCAAGTGCCGAAAAGAGGCCTGATTATTTCAGAAAACCTGAGAACAATCACAACAAAGCAGTTTAAGATGTGTGTGGTGTTGTATAAACTAATACACTTCATTGAAAATGTATTATAGACAAAGACATCACCTTTTTGGAAAGGACACTGTATGCTGTATATCTGAAGGTTAACAATGTTCCTCAAAGAAACATAGTAAGACATTTTGATATTTCACCTTCAACAGTGCATAACATCATTAAAAGATTCAAGGAATCTGGGGGAATTTCAGTACGCAAAAGACAAGGGCACAAGCCTAAGCTAAGCAACCGTGATCTCTGATCCTTCAGGGATCAATGCATCAAGAATCCTCATTCATCTATAAGCGATATTACCACATGGGCTCAGGACTACTTTGGCAAACCTTTGTCAAGTACCACAATACATAGTTACATCAACAAATGCCAGTTAAAACTGTGCTGTGCTAAAAGGAATCCCTATGTTAACAGTGTCCAGAAGCCCCGTCAACTTCTCTGGGCTCAAAGGCATCTGGGATAGACCATCACACAGTGGAAACATGTACTGTGGTCACTTGAATCATCATTTCAGGTATTTTGGGGAGAAATGGACACTGTGCTCTCGACCAAAAAAAAAGGGTCATCCATACTGTCCAAAACCAAGGTCTGCCATGGTCATACCTGTTAACCATCCCATTTTTCCCAGGGATTCATTCGTATTTTAGAGTTCTGTCTCGCTATCATCACATCAAGTTATTTTCCCATATTTCTCCCGTACTTTTTATGTTTCTGTGAAGTGTAGAATGGAACATTAAAGAGCCGATCCTCCCTATACACAACCCTTACAGCCGAACCACCAGACAACACCCCCTGCTCTTAAATGTGAATTTGTTTTGTGCTTTTATTTTACTTAGGCATGAAAATACTTTGAAATAAATATAAAAACGGCAGATTCATTTACTTTTTAATTACAGGCTCCGTTGCCCCTATGCAATCCTCAACACAGTCAGTTCATGTAGCGGTGCGTGTCTGTCAGACGCGCTATATAGTAACAAATAGATGCTGTATCCCAAGCGGATTCTGTACACGCGATTTGATGCAGGGCACTGGGTTTTGGGTGCGTGTTTGAAGAGACATGCACATAATAATAATTACATTAATGAGATTTGATAACTTGATTCAATTTCTTCATAATAGCTATTCATTTTAATAGGCTAAACTATTTGCTATATTAATTGCAGCTTTTTATACTGTATACGATTTATTATATCTTTTGTAAATAATAATAACAACGTACTACTGACTGTTTCAGCAGTTTATTTACAATGAAACGGCTCCAGATGAACATATTTAGTAAAAATTTTTTTTTTGGGGGGGGGGGGGGGGGGGGGGGGGTATCCCTTATTTTCACATCCCAATGTTGTCAGGTATGGTCATGGTATGTGGTTGTGTCAGTACCCTTACCCAGTAACTTGTACTTCTCTGATGGCACCATTAATGCTGAAATATACAGAGATTTTGGAGCAATACATTTTTGGAGAAATAAAACAACTAAGACTTTCTCCAGAAGAAAAAATATTATCAGACATACCCTCACAACCTCGTTGAATGCATAAAAAGCAGCATGAACATTCACCCTGACAGTTACGCAGAAGAAAGTGCATCATATGGATAAGCAATGTCAATGTCACGGAGCGTATTTTCTCCTCCATTTTCTGTCAGAATGGCTGCCTTCTGTGCAGATTATTATTTGCAGCATATTATTGGAAAGAATTGCAAATGCTTCAGTCTCAGCTCTTGAACCCACATTGCATAATTCACAAGGTAGGGCTTATCAGCTCTTGACTTTAAAGCATTCGCCCATGCATCCTATTTGACTTTCCAGCAGCTTAAAAGTGACATTCTGCTATGTTTTCCTCAAAACCATGTCAGTAATCTTTTTTTTTTTCCTCCTCAGCTGCTCTCTCGTTCACACGAGTCTTCATTCAGCAGAGCCCCCTGGGGTCTTCCTCGGCGTACAATGCTTTGAGAAAGGAAGGAATAATAATGAACTGAAGAAATAGTGTTGTCAGGACGGAAGAGGTTGTACGTGAGCTATTTAGACCGACTGAAATGTATTGAGAAATTTTTTTCTCAGTAAATCCAGTAATAACATTCATATCTCCAGCTTCTCAGGAATATCATCAACCCTTCCTGGAAATGCAACACTCTAGTGTGCAGGAAAGTGTGTAGTCTTTATAAGGTCCTGTCCACCCATTAAGTCCTCAGATGTGGTGGGAACTGAGAACATGGTAAGTTGTGTCACTTTGTAAAGACTTTGTAAAGATGAGACTCCCTTTAATTTTTCACTCTTTGTTATATTGCAGCCATTTGGTAAAATTATTTAAGTTAATTTTCCCTCATTAACGTACACACAGCGCCCCATATTGACAGAAAAACACACAATTGTTAACATTTTTGCAGATTTAATAAAAAAGTAAACTGAAATATCACACAGTCCTATTTATTCAGACCCTTTGCTGTGATGCTCATATATTTAACTCAGGTCCATTTCTTCTGATCATCGTTGAAATGGATCAACACCTTCATTTGAGTCCAGCTGTGTTTGATTATACTGATTGGACTTGATTGGGAAAGCCACACACCAGTCTATATAAGACCTTACTGCTCACAATGCATGTCAGAGCAAATAAGAATCATGAGGTCAAAGGAACTGCCTGAAGAGCTCAGAGACAGAATTGTGGCAAGGCACAGATCTGGCCAAACTTACAAAAAACTGCTGCACTTAAGGTTCCTAATGGCACAGTGGCCTCCATAATCCTTAAATGTAAGATGTTTGGGACCACCAGAACCCTCCCTTCAAAACTGAGCTATCGGGGGAGAAGAGCCTTAATGAGAAAGGTAAAGAAGAACCAAAAGATTACTGTGGCTGAGCTCCAGAGATCCAATTGGGAGATGGGAGAATGTTGTGGAAAGTCAACCATTACTGCAGCCCTCCACCAGTCAGAGCTTGATGGCAGAGTGGCCCGACAGAAGCCTCTCCTCAGTGCAAGAGACACGGAAGCTTGCCAAAAGGACTCCAAGATGGTGAGAAATAAGATTCTCTGGTTTGATGAGACCAAGATAGACATTTTTGGCCTTAATTATAAGCGGTACGTGTGGAGAATACCAGCCACTGCTCATCAGCTGTCCAATACAGTCCAACAGTGAAGCATCAAGCTGTGGGGGTGTTTTTCAACTGCAGGATCAGGACGACAGGTTGCAATCAAAGGGGAAGATGAATGCAGCCAAGTACGGGGATATCCTTGATGAAAACCTTCTCCAAAGTGTTCAGGACATCAGACTGGGCCTAAGGTTTACCTTCCAACAACACTCTAAGCACACAGCTAACATGACGAAGGAGTCACAACAAATCTGCGACTGTTCTTGAATGGTCCAACCAAAGCTCTAACTTAAACCAAATTGAGCATCTCTGGAGAAACCTAAAAATGGCGGTCCACTAACATTTACCATCCAACCTGACAGAACTGGAGAGGATCTGCAAGGAGGAATGGCAGAGGATCTCCAAATCCAGGTGTGAAAAACTTGTTGCATCTTTCCCAAGAAGACTCATTACTAGGGCAGACAGAATCTACTGACGTTTTTTGCTATTTCTGCTGAAAATTTTGGTAAAAATCTGCGTATTTCTGCGGAATTATTTTGGGAGTATCATAACTAAAACCTTAATATGTGAAATAAAAAAAACACCTTTTTAACTTTTATTTAATGTTTAAAATGCAAATTCAATTAGATTCACTTTATTTGGTAAACAAAGCAAGTCTCTCATATAATATCTCTACTAACAGACAGAAAATATTACTGTACAAACTGCATTGTACATCAATCAGATGAACATTGTCATATTAGTCAATAATATTACTGTAATTAATTAAAAAAAACTGAATAAATTTAGATTTACACACATTTACTCAAGTAAATATACAGAAATTAATGATGGACTAAAAATCTACGCGTGCAGATTCCGTGTGGGCCTACTCATTACTGTAGATCAAAAGAGTGCTTCTACTAAATACTGAAAAAAGGGTCTGAATCCTTAGGGCCAAGTGAAACAAGTGGTTTCACCATCAATATGGGGTGCAGTGTGTACATTAATGAGGGAAAAAATAAAATGATTTTAGCAAATGGCTGCAATATAACAAAGTGAAAAATTTAAGGGGGTCTGTATACTTTCTGTACCCACTGTATATCAACTCGAGAAGAAAAAAATGTTATCAGATGAAATGTCTTGTTAAGTTCATTTTCTGGAGAAAAGAAAATGCATTTAACTGTTTTTGCATAAAACATGATTGAGTGTGCCAATTGGGCCCTAAAAATCCACTCTGGCTGTTGATTTGCATAAAAAATAGTCATTTTGTTTAAACGCTCGAGAATTACATTAACAGTTTATAGGTCAAAGTGATTAAATAAACATGGAAAGCATATTAAATGCAAGTAATGTGTCTGCTTTAATTTTTCGAGCAACTTTTATGAAAAAAAGGTTGATATAGGAGATAATTTTCAATTGTCATGTTTGTTTATGTAAAAACCGCAAACTTTTTCTGACCTGTACTAGTCCTCATACTAAATGTGTTACTATTTTTAAAGGTAAAACCTAGTGTGTTGAAGCACAATGGATAACTATATAGATTTAAAGAGGAGCTATTATGAAAAAGTCACTTTTAAAAGGGTTTTAAACACAGTTGTGTGGTGACCGTCTGTGAATATAACCAGCTTCTAATGGTAAAAATGTATTCGTTCTATTTTTTATGATCACACTTGATAAAAACAGTCTGCAGAAACACTTTGATTGACATTCTCCATTTGTACGTGTCATCAGAGGGGAAAGCCCCGCCCATTAGTGATGATCCCTTCCTCAAGGACGTTAGTGTTGTTATTGAATCTGCCACTATCATAGATATATACTTACACTAGATATCGCATACAGACCCTGTGCATGCGTCAATACCGCCACCATATTTGTACAGTGCTTCCAATTAAATTCAATTCACCTTTATTTGTATAGCGCTTCTACAATGTAGATTGTGTCAAAGCAGCTTAACATAAAAGGTCATAGTAAATTGGAACAGTGCAGTTTAGTTTTTAGTGTTTAAGTTCAGTTTAGCTCAGTTCAGTGTGGTTTAAAATCACTACTGAGAGTCCAAACACTGAAGAGCAAAACCAACGATGCGCAGCTCTACAGTTCCCGAACCATGCAAGCCAGTGGCGACAGCAGAGAGGGGAAAAAACTTCACTAATTGACGAAAGTGAAGAAAAAAAACCTTGAGAGAAACCAGACTCAGTTGGGCACGACCATTTTAATTTCTCCGCTGGCCAAACGTCTTGTGCAGAGCTGCAGTCTCAGTGGCGGAGGCTGGAGGCTGGCCTCAGCGAAGACTCGTCTGTCTCTGGAGCGTCACAGAAATCAGTCTCATGTTCTCCACTCCTCCATGACCACCACAGTAGCTGCTCAGGATACGGCCTGGTCCAGGATATGGAAACCTTGGGATCATCTCGTCGTTGGTCTTGGATCGAATCAGTGACTCTGCATAGTCTGACGGCCTCGGGAAGAGTATCCCCAGGGGGAAATGGAGAATAAAGAGAATAATTAGCATAGCTGCTGTTCAAAGTGTATATAAACATGGTGCAGAAACCTGTGTGGAAGCCCGCTAAGTGGTGCACTGAGTGTATGCTTTACTAAACAGATAGGTCTTTAATCTAGTTTTGAATTGGGAGAGTGTGTCTGAGCCTCGGGCGTTATCAGGAAGGCTATTCCAGAGTTTAGGAGCTATTCCAGGACAAATGTCATTGTCGCACTAGTCAAGACTAAAGCCAAGGTGAAGATGCTGGACTTTAGCATTGTGTACGGGTGTAGTAACGAGCAAACAAAGAAAACAAAGCATAAAAGTAAAACATTTCATGGGTGAGATTTAGCTTTTTATGTTTTTGTATGTTATGAACTTTTGTGCTCAACAAGTAACGTTATTGATGATAATACAGTCACTTACTGCATTCACCATAAAGCAAAGTAGCACCAACTCGCACTAAATACTCGGCTTATGCTAGTTTTGTTGAATAAAATCAGCAAACAATGCAAATAAAATATAACAAGAAGATATAGATATATATAGAAACTTGTATTATTGTCGGCTAAGTGAACGAGTCGTTCACAACGGAGATTCATTCACAAACGAATCGCTCCCTCTGTTAGAATGAGAAGTGAAAGCAGGAGAGAGTGTATGTTTCAAGACACGGATTAGATCAAATTTAACAGGTAGGGAGGATAATACATTTCCATGTGCACAAACATGGAATAAGTGCGATCGCTCATCCATCGATGTAGTAAAGTGACGTAAAATTATAATTTTCGTAATTTAAAAAAAAATTGTGCATACTGACCACCGGGAAAACTCCCGATCATAGATATATATGTGTATATATCTCTGGCTCTGGATGGCCAGGCTTCCACTGCACCTTGGTCCCGCATTCATTTCAAAGGAGCGCTACCCTGCACTGAAAAAAGTGTTGTATGCAAAACTGTTACAATTTATTTGTGTTGAATTTAAACAAACAAATTAACTTTAATAATGTTCAACTTAATTCAGCCCAAATTAATTGTTTACAACCACGTAACGTAAAATAATTGAGTGAATCTAAATCTTTAGTGTGTACTAAAATGGCGGCTCTATCGACGCATTCCTACCAATAGACAACAGTAACGTAGGTCACATCTAATGTAAATATCTATCTGCCACTATGCTGACACATAGGCATTTGTAGCTCCGCCCTCTTTTGAAAAGAGCACAATCTCGTTAGAATTTAAAGAGACAGTCACCAAAATGGCTCAATTTGGATCAAAGCCTAAAAGTGGGCAGTTATAAAAGATTATTTGTGTGGTATTTTGAGCTGAAACTTTACATGAACACTTTGGGGACATCAGACTTGTGTTACATCTTGCAAAACAGGGGCATATATTTTTTTAAAGTGACTATAAAGTGACTAAACCTTTAAAGTGAATATAATTGGTATGTTGTGGCTGCACCGAGGTCTTTAAATTAAGTCTGCTGTGTCATTAAATGATTATTTTTCCAAATATGTAAGATTTCATTTCACAATATAAGCATTATCCATCGTTAAACCACATGTGCTTTTGTTATTTGATATTAGCAGCATTTATTCCAGTGAACCTCCTTAAATATTTATGATAGAAGTTTGTGAATAGATCTGTAGTGTCTAAATTGTTCTTCTAGGTGAAGAAACTTTTCAAGACAGAGCTAGACCATCCTGAAGTCCTCGATTGGCTTTCCTGAGATGAGAAACGAAAAGCGGTGAGTACTCTATATATTACTGAACTAATGTGTTTCCCTTTTATTTGAGCAACTAGTGGATGAGCTGAAATGATGGTAACCAAAGCAACTGACAATATTAGCAGAGCAGTAAGTGAGCAGCGTGCCATAAATGAGCAAAAAAAAAACATTTAATACCGTCCCTCAGTGGTCACACTTTTTTCGTCTCACTCATCCGCCTCCCCCTCTTTTTATTATCCACCCTTCCCACCCCGTCTCTCTCGTTCTCTCCTACGTTTTCATCTCTCCCTACAGTATGTCCGTGCTGGCGTTAGTGTTGAGTCACCAGACACCAGTTAACCCTGTGTTTACGCTCCTCCTTTGATTTCACCGGCCATAAAGCAAGCGCAAAAACTTATTATGAATGTCAGAGGCTTATTAGATATGATATTTGGCTGTGTGTGGAGGATGCGCTTGGATCCATTGCTTATTCTGGGAAGTCATCTCTTGTGGGTTTGACCGAGATGGTTGTTTTGCAGGGTTTGTTGTCTTTAATTGATGCCGTGAGCTGATTTAATGGGGGTTTTCTGCAGAGGATTGCATCAGTAATGTCTGGCAGACAAAGGCATGGTGAGCAGTGATTGATCCAATAAATCCTGTTTAATCAATAGGGTGAGCGATCATGGTTTGCTGTGAAAATGAAATTGAATTTTGAGTTTTTTTTGTTTTAGAATTGATCCAATATTACTCATTCTTGAGTCGTGGGTACATTACAAGCACGTTTTCCTTAAAGGGGACCGATTATGCCTGTTTATACAAGATGTGAAACAAGCCTCTGATGTCCCCACAGTGTGCGCGTCAAGTTTCAGCTCAAAATACCACGTAAATAATGTTTTATAACACTTTTAAACTGCCCCTTTTAGGCTTTGATCCGAATTGAGCCCTTTTTTGGTGACTGCCGCTTAAAATTCAAATGAGATTGTGCTTTTAAATGAGGGCGGAGCTACAAATGCCTGTGTGTCAGCATAGTGGCTGATGCAAAAACAAGACTAACATCCTGTGCTAATGAGGGAGAGATTTACCCTTTTCACACATACATACTTCAAAAGAATGTGTAAACAGGCCCTTTTTGACAATATCAGTAAATTCGGTGATTTTCCGGGAAGAGAAGTTGTAATATTACCAGTAATTTCCCAGAATGCTGCTCTGTGTGAATGCAGAAGCCGTTTATTTTCATAAACAGAGCGGATGTGAATGCGTCTGAATCATACCTGTTAACCCTCTCGCTTTTCTCGGGATTCTCCTGTATTTTACAGCTTTATCCCGCTATCATCCTGTAAAGGTATTTTCCCGTATTTCTCCTGTATTTTCAATCTTTCTGTGAAGGCTGGCAAATAAACATTAAAGAGCCGTCCCTCCCCTGTTCCTCCACCAGCGCCCGCCCCCTGCTCTTAAATGTGAATCTGCTCTGTGCTTTCGCTTTGTTTAGGCATGAAAACACTTCGAAATAAATATAAAAACAGCGGGATTCCCTTTCCTTTTCATTACATGTGCATTCGCCCCTCCTTTGCAATCCTCGAAACAGTCATATAGTGGTGCGTGAGTGTCAGCTGACACGCTCCATAGTGATAAATAGACGCTGTTTCCCAAACAGATTCTGTACACGTGATTTGAAGCGGAGCGAAAGTCTGGGTTTTGTGTGCATGTTTGAACAGACATATACAGTTGAAGTCTGAATTATTAGCTCCCCTGTTTATTTTTTTCCCCAATAATGGAGAGAAGATTTTTTTCAACACATTTCTAGACATAATAGTTTTAATAACTAATTTCTAATAACTGATTTATTTTATCTTTGTCATGATGACAGTAAATAATAATTGACTATATATTTTTCAAGACACTTCTCTACAGCTTAAAGTGACATTTAAAGGCTTAACTAGATTAATTAGGTTAACTAGGCAGGTTAGGGTAATTAGGCAAGTTATTGTATAACGATGGTTTGTTTTGTTGATTGTCGAAAAAGATATATAGCTTAAAGGGGCTAATAATTTTGACCTTAAAATGGTTTTAAAAAATAAAAAAAAGCTTTTATCCTAGCAAAAATTAAAACAAATAAGTTTTCTCAAGAAGAGAAAATATTATCAGACATACTGTGAAAATTTCCTTGCTCTGTTAAACATAATTTGGTAAATATTTAAAAAGAAAAAAAAAAAATCTAAGGGGGCGAATAATTCTTACTTCAACTGTACAAATAATTAATAATAATAACATCTAAAGATGTTGAACTAATTTTGTCCTAAATCAGCATAAAAAGGTAGTAAAGCAATCGAATGCTTTTGTTATAACGTTATTACAATGCATTTTTAAAGTGACACCTCTGTTATTTAATGTAGTTAAACGAAAAATCCAAATAAAGGAGATTCATTAGGTGCTCTTTAATCAAAATGTGTAAGTTATACAGTGAAGAAAAGGTTAATGAAATTTGATAAGTTGAAAATTATTATAAATTTCTTTATAATAGCTATTAATTTTAATTATCTGAACTGTTTGCTAATTTATTTGCTGCTAATGTATACTTTTTGTGAATAATAATAATAATAAAACATATTACTGACCGTTTAACTGTTTATTTACAATGAAACAGCTCCAAATGAACATATTTAGTAATTTGGGGATTTAAAAAAACATAAAGGGGTGGGGGGGAAGTGATCCCTTATTATGGTGGGCATATCCCTTATTTTCACATTCCAATGTTGACAGGTATAGTCTGAATGTTCTGATTGGCCGGAGCAGATGTCTCACCTCAGCACGTTCACGTTTAGGACAATCAGAACATTCAGACGCATTGACATCCGCTCTATTTATGAAGATGGATGGCTTTAAGTCCTTCTCCAGACTCATTTAGCTGCTGCTTGATAGTCAGATGATGTTTCTATGATCATGCCAACTGAAAAAAAAAAGATTGATAAAATGCTTATGAGTTTACCTGCAAGCTCTGCGTTTGCCAGTCTTTGGTTCAACTGGGTTTGCGACACAATCTCACGGCAATTCGTAACTTTTTGATTTTGTGGCTAATTTGTACGAATTCGTACGATCTGAATTCGTACAATTTAGTACGATTTGCTCATCCCTCAAAGACGGTTGAGTTTAGGGGTGGGGTTAGGTGCCACGCCTCCTTTTTAAAATCGTACAATTTCGTACGACTGAACTCATACAAATTCATACGAATTAGCCACTAAACTCTCAAAACGTAAAATACTTACATTTTCTCGTGAGATCAGGCTGGGGTTTGTGCATGCATGTGAAGGAGCGCTCCTGTGAGTCAGATCTGAGTAGCCTACAACACTGATAGTCTTTCGTTTTAACAAGTATCTCACAAGCTGCAGCACGAACGCAAACATTCATCTCGATATGATAATGTGTTCCTCCATATCTTTTCATTAATGTTGTTCACAATATCCATCAGCATTGGTTATATTGTCAAATGTGTAAACTAGGGTTGGGGGATGTCGACCAATTTGGCATCGTACAATGTCTAATGTGAAACATCCCGATGGACGATGGTGTCGTCGTATGCGGCGTTGAATTAATTAATTTATGACGTTCATTACGAATTAATTATTTGTAGCCCACCATTTTAACTACCTGACCCACATGGTCTTTGTTTTACCCGTAAGCAAATCATAAATAAATAATGGCAAGTTACACACAAATTGGTTGGTAAAAAAGGTGCACAGCTAACAGGAACCAACCAACAGTATCTGAGGTTTTCACTAAAATTACTAAGTACGTGAAAGCGAAAGATTGAAGCAGTGTACTGACGCTGTGACACATTACCTGATAGATTTAAAAGACCGAAGAGTCGTTAGATAGAGACAAGATGAATTAAATATCACGTTTAACAACTATAGCGAGACACCATTCAGCGGTACATCCTTGATCAACTGTCAGACGTGCACTGCTCTCTGGGGTTTTGTGCTCAAAGCACCCGCTGACTGGCTGGAGCTCAGACGTGCGCATATGCTGCAGCGCATGCCTGCGTGTGTGTGGTCATGTGATGTGCGTTTTCAGCTGTATAGTGTGGACAGAGATCTTTTCAGAAATGCTAGATGAAACGCCAGTGTGGATGTGGATTGTTTTCATTCTAAAATGACATTTTAAAACTGAGACGTATTAGTGTAATTGGGGCCTGAGTGTGTATTTTTCACAAGTGTGTTACTGTTGTGATGGGGGCGGGGTGGAGGATTGCGCTGCCGGCTCAGCATTGTGATGTCTATCGGCCATCAGCGATGGACAATGGCATCATCTATCGACCCAACGCTAGTGTAAACAAAGCTCATTTTAGCTGCTGTTAGCAATTCTAACATTAGCGGATTTTTTCCTAGATTTTTTTTTTTTAGTTATTTGGTCCGTCACTAGGACAAAATTTGCTACATGAATGGTAAAGTTTTAAATAAAAGTGAAAACATGAAGAAAAATACTGACCCCCGTTTATATTTAACAAAAGCACAGTCGTTCAGCTCATTTTTAGTTAATTATGTCTGAATTTACTGTTATTTTGGAATGGATGTGTGAATAGTCTTTTACAGAAAAAATTCCGGAAGGTCTTTGCCTATGTGAACAGTGCTTTCTGAATTTACCAGTAAAGTCGTTCCAGAAGTGTTCAGGATATTTACCGGTATCACTGTGTGAAAGGGGCTATTGTCACTAATGGGCAGGGCTTTCCCACTTTGGTGACACGGGGAGAGATACAAAGGGAGATACAAAAGGAGAATATCAATCAAAGTGTTTCTACAGACTACAGAAAGTCTGTTTATAAAAACTAAATGTATACATTTTTACCATTAGAGGCTGATTATATTCACACACTGATGCCACACAACTGTGTTTAAACCCCTTATAAAAGTGATTTTTGCATAATAGGTGCCCTTTAAACTGGAATTATATACAAAATAAATGTAAAATTTACATTAAACCCAATCAAATTTGTTTTTAAAGATTTATTTTGGCTATTTTACCTTTATTTCAAGAGTTCACACTTAGCTCACGATTTATACATAGCTTGTTTGACGTGCTGTCCCGGGAGAGAGCCCTGAGCTCAAGGGATCCTCGAGCCCAGGGCTCCCTCCTTTCACAGGGAGAGGGGAGATTGAGCTCAGGTCGATCTGAAACTCACCTGCTGTTGAGGCCAAGGTGAACTTCCTGAGAGTAAGACATTAGAAAAAAGATTTAGGCTTATTTTATCTATAATATAGAGCACATTTGGATGGTGGGAGGAACCCGGGGGAAGCCCAGGCGGACACGGGGAGAACATGCAAACTCCGCACAGAAATACCACATGGCCCAGTGAAGACCCAACGCCATTGGTATTCTTGCTGTGAGGCAACAGTGCTAGTCACTGGGCCACCGTACCGCCCATTCTAGATAAAGGTGGAAGAAGGGGAGGAGGAGGGTTTCTTCCAGACGAAGATAGTTGTAGAGAGGAAATGAGGATGTATATATAGTGACTTGGGATCCTTTGATTGGAGGATCATGATTAGCTAATGTGGACCAGCTGGGTCAATCATGAGCACATGCTCCTCTCGAAATTAGTTTAAAATTAAACTTCACTTAATAGGACAGTAGGATGACAGGAAATGAATAAAATCAGCAAATATCTACAAGCCTGAATTTGAACTGTGTAAGAATGCTTAATTTCCCTAAATATAGATTTTTTTTAAATAACAATGCATCAAATTCCTAATCCTGTCATTAATATTCCAGTTGTGCTATTTGTGTGCTTCACCCAGCTAATTTCAAATGGCAACTCACAAGTTGAAAAAGAGCCAGTGCTTTAGTTTTGAATTCTGCACAACCCCGGTTCCTGTCCAAACCACTGACCAAACTTTTGATAACATCGTGCTTTCAGCTTGAGTTACAGGAACGCTAACCAGGCTTAGTGAGATAAAGCAATAAGTGATGCATCTCTGCATTGTTTGTATCCTAACCAGAGCATTTTCACTTGCTTTGTCACGCACATATGCCACGCTGTTCCTAATGGCGGTCTTCATCATGTTGTGTTAAATATTCAATGTGCATGGACAAATGAGTCAAAGTCAGCTTTATTATCAATTCTGCCACATTTACCCAGCAGCCACACATTGTCATCAGACATTAATATTAGGTTACATTTAGATTGTGATGTCAGGTGAACAAAATTCGTAGTCTAGCCAGCGTCTAAGGACAACATTATTTTGACATCCAATTATGAAGTTAAGTGACGTTGACATTTGGTTGATTTTAGGTTGTGTTGGACCAAAGACCAACGTCGAGCCAACATCATGAACCAATGTCATATTGATGTCAAATACTGACATTTATTCGTCAGGTATGGCAACCAAAATACAACGTCTGAAAGACGTCATATTGGTAACGTATACACAATGTCAAGCTGTAACATTAGACGTTGATATTTGGTTGATTTTAGGTTGGACGTTGAATATTGATGTCGGCCTGACGTTGGGTTCTGACGTCAAGCCAATTTTTATTTCAAACAAGCTGTAACATCATTAGACGTTGATGTTTGGTTGTTTTTAGGTTGTGTTGGAAAGTGACCAAAATATGACATCGAGTCAACATCTTAAATTAACATCATATTGACGTCAAATACTGACATTTATACGTCAGGTATGGCCAATTTTTATTTCAAACAAAATGCGATGTCCCCATGACGTTGGGATGCAACGTCAAATTGACGTCATGTTGATGTCCTGTGCCTGCTGGGTACAGACATACAGACAACTGAAACTACATTACTCTCAAAAACTGGGTTGCATACAAATAACAAAAACAAACTACAAGAGAAATGTAAATATACAATAAGTGCAAATAATTTTTGTTAAAAATTAAGAGAGATAAATACAAAAAAAAGTCCCACTTTATATTAGGTGTCCCTAACTATTATGTACTTACATCAAATACAAATACAATGTACTTAATGTGTTTAGAATCTATTGCAGGACACTTTTGATGCTATTGAGGTGGGATACAGGGAGGGTTTGGAACCAGTTTAAGGGTGGTTTAAGGTGTAAGCAACCCAAGCTCATTCTGAAAATGTACCGCTATATACATTTCTGGAGAGCGTCATTTTTGTTTTCGCAAATCCACCAGAGGCCGCTGTGTAAGCTTTTTGATATCTCAAATTTCTCTCGCGAGTGCCATACGTGCCTGCTCTTCTCATGTAAATCCACCAGAGGTCACTGTCAACTGACTAACCGATCGACTGTTCCACCCTCCTTATTTCCTAAACCCAACCAATAGTGTTTTCAAAATCACAGATTGACCCGCCCACCCATTTCCCTAAACCCAACTGACAGTTTTAAAAAGCAATCCAGAAAAAGAAAAGCCCTCGCCTGATTTTTACCACATTTTCAGATTTTACCACATTCTCACCCTGTTATTTACCTGTTTATTTAATTTTTTGGCTTTTGTTTTTGTTTTACCTGCTTTCTAGATTCGTTCTTCGACGGACTCGAACCTTGTCATCATGGTCAACTCCTCTCTGCGTCTCAAGTCCGCCGACGTACATGGTGAGCTACTGAGCAAACTGGTAACAGCAGAAAAGCCGTCCATACAGAGGTAAGCGGTCAGCAGGTAAGCGCAAAAAGGAATGGCATCATACCACCCTCTAGCATTCATTTTAAAGATGAAATGTAGCCATATGTACTTATGGCTACATAATTCACGATCTCCAGAAATGTATATAGGGCCACGTTTTCAGAATGAGCCTATGTCTTGTGTACTGAATGGATCAACAACACTAAAAAATGTATTAGTTTTACACATTTTTTTTGGTAACAAACAATTTATATAGGCTGAATTTAACAAAGTAAGTGGAACATCACTAAATTTAATTTGTTTGTTTAAATTCCGCCCATTTAAATTGTTTGTAACCACTTACATTTAAAAAAAAATGTAAAACTAATGAATAATTGTTTTCAGTGAATGTAATTATAAATTATAATTATATTCCAGATGTAATTACATGCAGGTGTTTAATCATGTAGAAAAATGTATTAACACATAATAACTACATTGTAACGAATTATAATAATTTCAGTTGAAGTACAGATTAGTTAAGGCCACTTAATATAGTTATAGTTATAGTTAATATCAATAAAACAACACAAATAATGCCACATAGTAGGTAGTTTCCTTTGGTTAGGACAGGGATTTAGAGTTGTAAAATGCATATTGATTTTTAAAAAAAATCGTCCTAATTTAAATGTCCCGGGAAATGATGTGTGACGTGCGGTTCACCCATTGTTGTCATCACAAAGCACAAATCGTCACGCCTCATTGTCTGTCAGTGCTGCCTCCCTATAAATGGGCAAAATGATTTCACATGATAATGACACTGTGGGTGCGTACAGTCCCTCTCGCTCCCTCACTCTTTCTCAAATAGATTCTTCCTCCAGTGCACAATCCGTGATGTTGAAAATGCTTGGTAGGATTAAAAAAATGGACATCCGCTCGGAGCCCCTCTTATCAAGCGCTTGGCAGCGTTTGGTGTTAGTGTGCGGCGTGGGAGGCCAAAAGTGCGTGGGTGCGCTGCAAGGCCCATGCGCAAGTGGATCCATCAGTTATTTGCCGGCATGTGCTCTGCCATGCTGTCAGGTTAAATGTTGCACCACATGTGACATTGGTTTCTGAATAAATCAATCTAGAAATCTCCTTATTTTAATGAGCACCAAAAATAGTCCCATTTCCATCTCAGTACCTAGCCACTACACTAAGACGCACAGCACAGAGAATAGAGAGGGAGTGGGTGGATTTTAGTGAACGGAGCTTGAATGGTTAACTCCACCCCTCCCCCTAACCCCCCCTACACCTCCTTCCTGCTTGCTCTCACGCTATGACGCCTTACGCCAGCCAATCAGAAGCTCTGGGCTGCTCCCTTTGCAGCTTGACCCCGCCTCTCCTTCTGGCTGCATATATATCAGCGCTGATTCTGTCTGCTCGAGTCTTCAACATGCTCGTACAAAGCAGAGCACCGAGGCATTGACAAACTCAGCAAGATCTCTTCGTCTGCCTTCCCTGAATTGCTTTTGTATCTACAGTGCTTTGCTTCTATTGTGTCCCAGATTATAAGATGGGATGTACCACAGGCCACTTCACCTGTCAACCGCAGACAACAGCGGCTCCAACCTTGGAAAGCCAGTCACAAGAAGGAGGACCCAAAGTCCCCGAGGTCCTGTCATCTCTTGAGAGACTCTCGCAGGCTACGGGAGGGATGGAGAAGTCCTGGTATCGCTGCATCTTTCCTTTTGGGATCATCTCACTGGTGATTGGAGTTGCTGGAACGGGGGTGACATACACCTATAATGATCTCCCGCAGACTAAAGTGGTGTCTGTGATCCTGCTGATTGTGGGTCTTGTCTTGGTACTGATGGCCACGGCTTGCTGGACTGTCCACAAGAAGAAGCGCAGGAAAAAGAAGGAAGGGGGTTCGTTCAGCTCTGAACAGTGTCCGCTCTGAGAGCGCCTCAAAGCTGGATAAAACAGACCCTTTAGCACCCAGATCTTCAGGTATATGAGGACAGGCTGTGGAGACTCCAATACAGCATTGAGGGTTCATCGGAGGGAGTCACACATGCAGTTTACCGTCGCTCAGCAGGTGTCTGGTATCAAAACAACACACATACACACACACACAGGACACTTAACACTAACTGCGAGCTGCTCTCGGAGCCACTGCTGCCGTCAGTGCCGCTGTCAGTCTCCTGCATTCCTGGAGAAGCGGGCCAGCAATCGGACACCGCCACGAAAGAGGAGTTCACCTCCGTCACCGTCGCACGTCATTCGTCCGTCCCGGTGACACCGTAGCAATGTGGGAGCTTTTTTACCCCAAGTGGAACTTGAACCTGCGTCTGCTGGCTTCAACCGGCAGCTGCGGATCAGGATGGGAGGGAAAAAGCGCGGACTGGAGAGGTCGAGAATGCATCTGAGTGTGTGTGCGTATGTGCTGATTTTGGTGGTTTACAAGGACATACGTTTGTATTATAACGTAAGTGAGTTTTTCCCTAAAACAAGCAAAATAATCTTGTTTTTTTAAATTTTGACATAATATATCTCAAAATAATCTTATTTTTTTATTTTGATGTAAGATTATTTTGCTTGTTTTAAGGAAAAATTCACTTGATTTTGACTTATGGCATGGTATGACCTAGGTATTACAACATTATTTGGTATTACCTAGGCATTGCAGCACATATGCTTACTCCATTGGCAGATTATTTTGCTTGTTTTAAGTAAAAACTCAATTCATTTTGACTTGTGACCGAGGTATTACAACACTGAGGTTGTTTATGAGGACATGTCTGATGTCCTTGCAGTTAAAAATCATACCTAATGGGGTCTTTTGACATTCAAAGTTTGCTACAGTTCTCCTGTTAGGTTTAGAGGTAGAGTTTTTTACAGTATAAAAAACATTACGCCTATAGAGAATCCTTATAATCCACCAATACCAGCTTGTGTGTGTGGGATGGACGGACTAGAGAGACAAGACACCTGTTCAGCCTCTTTCGCTGTCAACCCTCCGTCAATCGTAGCCTCTAATGATTTAAGACAAGGGTGCAGCACCTGGGGTCTCATTTATAAACATGGTGTACGCACAAAAAATGGTCTAAAAAGAAAAACAAACCTGATTTAACTGAAATATTGACTTTATTGAATCACTTTAAATAATAATGTAAGAGATGAATAAATAAATGAAGATTTATTTTGGCGTACGTTCACTTTTACACTCAAAATTGTATGCTTGCTGCTTGTTCTAGCTGAAATAAGCTGAAACAACACAATTCTTGACATTTTTTCTGGACAACTTAATATTTTTATGTTCAATCCACTTAAATTTGTTGCTTTGGCTTAATAAATTTGTGTAGGAAAGTTTCTACACTGTAAAAAATGCTGGGTTCCACTTAATTCCTTCATGTTGTCCCAACACAAATGGGTTAACTTAATTGTTTTAACAATCTAAGTGGATTGAACATAAAACAATTAAGTTGTACCAAAACAACCTTAAGAATGGTGTTGTTTCAACTCACTTTAAATAAGTAGTTCGAAAAGCAGGGGAAAATATCATTGTTTGAGTGAATATGCAAAGTTTTACAAATGAGACCCCTGATATTGAAGACACAAAACTCCAAGCTCAGTTTTAATGGGACTTTTACACAGTGTAGATTGTGTGAGTGAGTGTGTGTGTGTCTGGCAAATCCAGGACTCCTCAAGAAGCTCATATAGTCGGTATTTGGAAAATCAACCACAGAGGAATGTTATAATGACACTGTTTAAAGAAAGGCGAGCAAGCCGAAGGGCCTTTTGTTCTGAGACAGCCTGAGAAGAAAATTCATTTCCTGTCTGACAGATTACAGGATTACTAGGGGGAGAAAAAAACGCCACAAAGGGTACATGAGAAGTCAAAAGTGTCTGTTTTGCTTTTGTTCCAGTGCCTTGAGCAAGCGATAGCATGGTACAGTACCTGAGCTCTGTTTTATCCCTCTGTCTCTCTCTTTTTTCCTTTTTCCAGTGCCAGCTTTAAAACTCAAACTCAGCTATTTTGGCATGTCCCCCCCCAAAAAAACAACATGCGTAAATATGTCGTCGCTTTGACCTGGTCAGTGTCCACAAAGGCTGTAGCTTACATCCGTTTTCACAATGGGAATACTGCTTATTTACACTGCCTTGATCTGGGAAGCGTTTGGCACGTTTTGTTATGGATACAATGGGTGGGTAGCGGATGGTCAATTAAAGGCACAGTGCAACTAAAAATGAAAGTTCTGTCATCATTTTACTCGACCCATATGCTGAAATGTGATATATGACTGTATATATAAGCATATATATATAAAATTATCGCTAATATATGAAGATATATTTGTAAATGGGATATTACGAAATTGTAGCTAATATATTTGTAGTATATATGACTTATATATTATATATGTGGGGCTAAACTTCTATTTTTGGAACAGCCTTTGATTTTAGCACTTTGGGATTCTCTATGAATATGAAGTGTGTTATAAATAAAATGCATTATTGTTATGATTATATGTGATTTATAACAATCTGAACTTCTATGTCAGATCTGTAATTGCATATAGATTGCTGTATTTCAGATTTCTACACTGCAAAAAAGTTTTTTTTGTCTTATTTCTGGTCCAAATATCTAAAACTTCTTAAATAAAGAAGCATTTTCTGGAAAAGCAAAACATATTGTCTTGTTTTAAGAAATAATTTGCCAAATTTAAGTGAGTTTTTCCTTAAAAGAAGCGAAATAATCTGCCAATGGGGTAAGCAAAATAGTCTTGTTTTAATTTTGACATTTTGATTAATTTGCTTACCCCATTGGCAGATTATTTAGTTTGTTTTAAGGAAAAATGCACTTAAGTTTGACTTATTATTACTGAAAACAAGACAATACTTTTTTCTTGTCAAGAAAATGCTTCTTGATTTAAGTTTTTGGACTAGAAACAAACAAAAAAATTAAATAAAGACTTTTATGCAGTGTAAATGGGAACATCATGCTGTTACAAATTTGTATCTCTGCCTTGCTTATATTGCAAAGCTCAGTATAGGCTCCAAAATAGCACTTATGAAAAAAAAGTTTTTTATATGTTCCACAGCCAAAGGAAAGCAATTTGACACAACACGTGAGCAAATGATGACAGAATTTTCCTTTCTGGGAAAGTTTATCTTTCAGAGGTCTCGTAAATCCTCTGAACACTCAGAAACTTTCTCCGTACAGTACAATTTGGAGAGCGAGCAAAAAATAAGTAAAACAAACCATACCAATTCAAAGGTTAATAACCTTTTCTTTTACATAAAGCTGATCAATCGAGAAGTTTTGGGTGGATTTGAGGATCCATGTGCAAAAGAGAGAGAATTAAGAACCCTGAGTACTTGAGTACTATTTTTGAAGCAGTCAGTGGTTAGCATATGTGCTGACCTCGAACTGGTTGAACCCTGAGGATGATTTTATTGCTCTTTCAAAGTGTGCCTCAGTTGTGCTTAAGTATTAAAGGAACACTACACTTTTTAGAGTTAAACTATAAACAAACAAGCTGGAGACAATTAAACAATGCTTAAACAGTTGAGTTTTAACATTTTTGAATCCATTCAGCTGATCTCCGGATCTGGCGAGAGCACATTTAGCTTAGCTTAGCATACATAATTGAATCGGATTAGACCATTAGCATCTCATAAGTATAATTTTCGTATTTAAAGCTCAACTCTTCTGTAGTTGTACATGGAGACTATCTATTTGTTACCCTGTTGCAATATCATTATGCCTGCTGTAGCCACGATAAGTTCCTTAATTATTACACCAGAATAAGAGTATAGTTCCTAGCTATATCACCCAAGAAAATAGCAACTTTTCATTTTCAGACAGTCTTAAGTACGATTTTATTGCTCTTTCATAGCATTTCTCAGTTGTGTTTAAAGGAACACCAAATTTTTTTACAGTTAAACTATAAACATTTAAACAGTTGAGTTTTAGCATTTTTTAATCCATTCAGCTGATCAATTTCTGAGAATGATGCTAATGGTCTAATCCAATTCAGTTTTTTTTTCTTCTTTTTATTCATTTTACATTTTACTGTTGAGTTTTAACATCTTTCAATCCAATCAACCGCTCTTCAGGGCGGGCGAGAGCACTTTTAGCTTAGCTTAGCATACATCATTGAATCAGATTAGACCATTAGCATCTCACTCAAAAAAATTCAGAAAAGAGTTTTGATATTTTTCTTATTTAAAGCTCAACTCTTCTATAATTGTGCATGGAGACTGTCTTTTTGTCAGCCTGTTGCAATATCATTACACCTGCTACAGCCATGATAAGTTCCTTGATTATTATGTCAGAATAAGAGTATAGTTCCTAGCTATTTTGGCCTAGAAAATAGAAACTTTTCATTTTCAGACAGTCTTAAGTACACGATGTAACGACAGAAGAGTCGAGCCTTAGAAAAACTATTGAAACTCTGGGTGTCAAATTTTGAGAATAATGCTAATGGTCTAATCCGATTCAATGATCTTTGCTAAGCTAAGCTAAAAGATTCAAAGATTAATACCTATTTCTTTTTACATGCACCTCATTGATCGAGATGTTTTGAGTGGATTTAAGAATCCATTTGCAAAACAGAGAGAATTAACAACCTTGAGTACTTGAAATAAAGTCTATTTTTGAAGCAGTTAGTGGTTAGGATACTGTATGTGCTGACCTCGAACTAGTTGAACCCAGAGGACATTTTTATTGCTCTTTCAAAGCTCTCCTCAGTTGTGTTTAATACGCACAACACTTTTTATTCATTTTACAGCTCTCCTAGATTTAAACAGTTGAGTTTTAACATTTTTAAATCCATTCAGTCGCCCTTCAGGTTTGGTGAGAGCACTTTTAGCTTAGCTTAGCACACAGCATTGAATCGGATTAGACCATTAGCATCTCATTTTAAAAAATTCCAAAAAGAGTTTTGATAACTTTCCTATTTAAAACTTGACTGTTCTGTAGATATACATGGAGACTATCTATTTGTTACCCTTTTTTCATGAGCTGCATAATATTACGCCGTTAAGCCATGATATGGCAGCAAATTTCATTGATTATTCGCCAGAATAAGAGTATAGTTCCTACCTGTTTTGGCCTAGAAAATAGCAACTTTTTATTTTCAGACAGTCTTAAGTACACAATGTAACGACAGAAGAGTCGAGCCTTAATTAGAAAAATTATTGAAACTCTAGTTTTCAATTTTTGAGAATGAAGCTAATGGTCTAATCCAATTCAATGATCTATGCTAAGCTAAGCTAAAAAGAGATCGTCTAAGTTTTTTTTATCTTTCTTTTTATTCATTTTACACCTCTCCTAGATTTAAACATTTGAGTATTAACATTTTTGAATCCATTCAGCCACTCTTTAGGTTTGGCGAGAGCACTTTTAACTTAGCTTAGCATAAATCATTGAATCGGATTAGACCATTAGCATCTCATTTTAAAAAATTCAAAAAAGAGTTTTGATAACTTTCCTATTTAAAACTTGACTGTTCCGTAGATATACATGGAGACTATCTATTTGTTACCCTTTTTTCATGAGCTGCATAATATTACGCCGTTAAGCTATGATATGGCAGCAAATTTCATTGATCATTCGCCAGAATAAGAGTATAGGTTCTACCTGTTTTGGCCTAGAAAATAGCAACTTTTTATTTTCAGACAGTCTTAAGTACACGATGTAACGACAGAAGAGTCGAGCCTTAATTAGAAAAATTATTGAAACTCTAGTTTTCATTTTTTGATAATGAAGCTAATGGTCTAATCCAATTCAATGATCTATGCTAAGCTAAGCTAAAAAGAGATCGTCTGAGTTTTTTTTAAATCTTTCTTTTTATTCATTTTACAGCTCTCCTAGATTTAAACATTTGAGTTTTAACATTTTTGAATCCATTCAGCCACTCTTCAGGGCGGACGAGAGCACTTTTAACTTAGCTTAGCATAAATCATTGAATCGGATTAGACCATTAGCATCTCATTTCTAAAAATTCAAAAAGGAGTTTTGATAACTTTTCCTATTTTAAGCTTTGCTCTTCAGTAGATAAATATGGAGACTATAAATTTGTTCGCCTGTTTCCAGGAGCTGCATAATATCATTACGCCTGTTAAAGCCATGATACGGTAGCAAATTTCCTTGATTATTACGCCAGAATAACAGTATATTTCCAAGCTATAGACCTAGAAAATAGCAACTTTACAACTTTTTCTGACGATCATACATGTTGTAAATACAGAAGAGTCAAGCTTTAAATGGAAAAATGATTAAAACTCTCAATTTTTGAGAATGATGCTAATGGTCTAATCCGATTCAATGATCTATGCTAAGCTAAGCTAAAAGGAGATCAGCAGAATGCATTCAAAAATTGTCAACTGTTTAACTCTAGAGGATTTGTTAAAAAAGTGTAGTTTCCCTTTAACATCTCAGTTGTTTTTTGCTCTTAATTTTAATTTATAGAAATAGGATTGTCAACATTCAGTACAAGAGCACAAGAGGTAAAAATTACTGTTTTCAGATTGCAATCCGAGCACAAAGTTTAATATTTTCCCCTCAATTTATATACGACAGAAGCATTTTGAGATGTTAATACTAAAATATTAACATTTCAGTTTGTTTCTGAGGGTATTTAACTAGAAACACACAGTGCACAAGTGAATGCGTGTGCGTGGCATGTCCAGGTGGAATTGATTTATAACAGTGCCGTCCGACCACATGGCTTAGCATAAACACAGTGCCTTTTTTTGTTGACTGATGTACGTGCTGTAAAGCTGCCTGTGCCTCCTTAAGCGCTTTTAATTGCTTCACACCAGAATGTGGTTTTTGTCCCTTTACAGAAACAGATTGCCTTCTTTCACAGCGTGCTACAAAACGAGAGAGCAACTAGTGTTACCGACTGCATCTTAAACACTGCTCTTCTTAACTAGAATCAGGCTACATAGCGTTAAATCAGGGACGGAGTGTTGAAGTGGGAAAAGGGACCTGATGAGATCTCCTGGGATATATGTCAGTGAGCGACCCTAATGGAGCGTCTGATTATATCATGGAAAAGCAAGTAATTTAAGATAGCTGTTTGCATGATCAGACGTTCAGATCTGAGTCATCAGGAAAACGTGATGCATTCTAAAAAAAAGAGAGAAAAGTAATGAATTTTTGCCTTGCTTTTGCAGAAAAAAATACCTAATAATCCTTAAAATGTCTTTCATTTATTTAAGACAACATTAGTGTAAGATTTTTTCAGGGAAATCTTAACAATTATTTATTTTTTGTAACATTTTGATGCAGTGCCCAGCATAAATGAGTACACTCATCACAGATCTCTCTTTTAAATCATTCATTTAGATATTTGTACACTCAAGAGATGATTTTTGCTGCTTGTTCACACTACTTATTTAAAATGAGCTGGAAAAACACAATGTTTGAGATTTTTTTGGGGGACAACTTGATTATTTTATGTTCAATCCACTTAAATTTGTTGATTTAATCGATTTGTGTTGGAATAATGTGAATGACTTGTGTGGAAACCTGCATTTTTTTACAATCCCATGTTGTTCCAACACAAATCGATTGAGTTAACATAATCCTTTTAACAAATTTAAGTGGACTGAACATAAAACAATTAAGTTGTCCCAAAAATACCTCAAAAATTGTAGTGATTCAGCTCATTATGATTAAGTAGTGTAAACAAGCAGCAACAATAATAATTTGAGAGCATATACCAGGGATGCCCAAATCTTAAGAAGGGCCAAAAACCTAACTTGATTGAAGCAAGTGGGCCGAAGATAAATATAGTTGCCATGGGTAATATCCTAATTTATTGAACAATATTTAAAAATGACTAGAAAGTGTTGTTTTATATTAACTAATACATATTATTTTTCACATTTTATAATGAACGTATTACAGTAAAAACAAAACAATCTCATTTATAAGAGAATTACACTAGTTTTTGGCTTGCATTTGCTCGCTGATGTCTTCTGCATTGTCCTTTATCCTTCGAGTGACTGTATTTTTATTTTTAAAAATCTGATTTATTTACAACACTTAATTGAAACATTAAATTTTAGTTTGCTTTTTTTACTAGCTCAGCAATAAAACTAACAAATTAAAGCTGCAAGCAGCAAGGAAAGGTACCTTGTACTTACAAAAAATGTAAGTACAACGGACCATCTCAGTGTTAAAGGCATTTGATTCAACGCTCTTCATCATTCTCACTCTCCTCTCAGATGGGATGGTGGGCCAAATCAAAGGTTACAATGGGCTAACTTTGGTCCGCTGGGCCTACTTTGGGCATCTTTGTTTATATATATATATATATATATATATATATATATATATATATATATATATATATATATATATATATATATATATATATATTATATATATATATATATATATATATTTGATTAGTCAGTACCAAAGCCAAAACTGAAACTAATCTAACAGAATAACTTATGATCATGGTGCAAAAATTAGTACACCCCAATGAATTTTTGTAGGAAAAATATTGAATAAATGTTTAATAAAGAGGAAAAAAGTGAATGTTTTATTTTTTGTATTTTGCGACACCTCATTTGACTTTAAAAGTATTTTCGTTCTCTCCCTAAACATGTTCGGTGACCAAACTCTTATTTTTTTATGAATATAAGTGTTTAATATGAGTGTTTTGTTTAAATTTACCAAAATATATTGTCTATATTCACTGAGAAATGGATAAAAATATTCATTTTCAAAGGGGATATTTTCATTTATGCTCTGCACTGCACTGTAAAAACATTACATGACAATCTTACAATTTTTTATTTTAATAACTTTTACAACCTATTTTAATTACTTACATTTCAACTACATTTTTTAAGTTATGCAAGGTTTAACTTTTTATTTTTAGCCAGTTTGATTGATATAAGTTAATTTGTTTCTAAAAAAAATACGATTTGAATAATTAGTTAGTTAGTTATTCAGGTCAGGACTTTGACTAGGCTGGTGTGCTTTGGATCCTTGTCCAGAATCTCAATTAGATTAAGGTCAGGACTTTGACTAGGCCACTCCAAAGTCTTTATTTGGTTTTTCTTCAGTCTTTCAGAAGTGGATTTGCTGGTGTGCTTTGAATCCTTGTTCAGAATCTCAATTAGATTAAGGTCAGGACTTTGACTAGGCCATGTAGAAAAAAGTTAGTTAATTTGAACTAAAAAAGAAAAAGACAGCAAGATTTTATTTGTGTGTTTTGATTATTTTTAAGTGTTTTTAAGTATAATTTAACAATCTCTTAAAATTAAAACAATTAAAAGGATTTTTAGATATTTTTGCACCAACACTGAAGCAAGTGCAGCACATTTTTACGACTATTGCTGATATTAAAAAAGAAAATGCATGAATGCAGAATCTTTTTAGTTTTTTCCCTCCATTTGATTGTTTCCATGCATATCTGGAAGTAGTTGTTCGCTTGATTTCCTCCAGATTTCCTCCAGCCAGATCTCTTTTTTTACAAGAGCTGAAAGGAGGGGTTGAACTACATTGACAGAGTTGTGCAATTTGCCACCAATGCATGCGTAGAATGCTTATATCGTCCCCATAATGAACGCTTTTTCTTTATTCATCACGTTCTGCTGTACATAAATCCACCTGATTGTCCTGGCCTGTCCATGCGGTTTCTGTTCTTCAAAGCGTGCTCTTGTTTAAAGCCGAGCGTGGCGAAGGTGTTGTGAATGAGTGAGCTGTGAATGAATCGCTGTCCTGCTGTTTTTATTTTTGGATGGAGAAAAAGTAAATCTACCTCTCTAGTTCGGAGAGCGTGTTTTTCCGAATGCTTTTTCTCTCTTAAGCTGGAGGCAAACGAATGCCAAAATCTGTATTCTGTGTCAAAGTATAGTGATGTAAATATTAGTTATTTATATTTTTACATTTATATTCGTATTAAAAGGACTTTTTTGGAAAGCTGTAATAATAAAGAACTGTTATGTCAAATAGTTTACCAATGTGTCATTTTACTTTGTTGTGTCATTTGACCTGTGTTGTGATATAAGGAAAAGTAGCTTGTAAGTATAAGACTTATTTTTTGGTGACGTTTTTTTTTTAATGACATGATTTTAGCATTTTAAAGTGCACATGTTAGTATACACTACCTAACAAAAGTCTTGGTACCTATCCAAGTTTTAGGAACAACAAATAATGACTTCTAGTTTATCATTTGGTATCAGAAGTGATTTACATGAAAAGCAAAGGCCTCTAGATTACGCTTATTTTACCAAAATAAAATATGATCATGCCTTTGTTTTTAATTACTTCATAAGGACAGTAAGGTCTGACTTTGTTTAGATAAAAGTCTTGTCACTTAACAGAAATAATGTACAGTACAGAGTATAAAGTCATGGAGAATGAATATTGCGTATGACTCCCATGAGCTTGGAGGACTGCATCCATACATCTCTGCAATGACTCAAATCACTTATTATTAAAGTCATCTGGAATGGCAAAGAAAGTATTCTTGCAGGACTCCCAAAGTTCATCAGGATTCTTTGGATTCATCTTTAATACCTCCTCCTCCATCTTACCCCAGACATGCTCAATAATGTTCATATCTGATGACTGGGCTGGCCAATCCTGGAGCATCTTGACCTTCTTTGCTTTCAGGAACTTTGATGTGGAGGCTGAAGTATGAGAAGGAGCTTTGTAATGTAATGGGCAGCACAAATGTCTTGATACCTCATGTTGCCATCCACTCTGCAGATCTCTCGCACACCCCATACTGAATGTAACCCCAAACCATGATTTTTCCAATAGGTCTTCTGCAGTATTTATGATGATTGGGATGCAGTTCAACAGATGATTCATCGGAAAAATCAACCATCTGCCCTTTTCCAAATGATCAACTAGAAGTCATTATTTGTTGTTCTTACAGCTGGGATCAACGACAAAACTTTTGTCAGGTAGTGTATATGTTTTTAAGTTTTTTTTATTAGAAAATATACTACGAAAGTTGTCAGAGATATCAATAGAGACAAACAACTTGAAAACTTTTGGGAAAAGGAGGGGAAAAAAAGTCATACACAGAAAAGTGGGTATTTTAACAGTGTCATTTATTGAAATATATATAATAAATAATAATAATAATAACAATGCATAAATAGTGATAACACCAATAAAATGGGTATAAATAGAAAATACCATCCATTACATGTCCAAAACTTTTCAGATTTATTGTTCATATTACGGTGGGGTTTACATATTTTTAATAAACCATACAAATAACTATAACTAAAAAATAATCTTCCTTTTTTTTCAGGTAACACGTTGACTTCAGTTAGATTTAAAATAAAAACTGATTGAATGAAATGTAAATAGTTAGATGTTTTTTTTAGATGCATCTTGTTAACTATTTTACAGTGAAAAACTAAAGTACAGTGAAATCATTGAAATTTGAATTGAATTTGCTAGTAAATTTCACAAATATTTTGCTAATAAATAACAAGTAGTATTTTAAATATTTTTGAGATTTTTATTGGTTAGAGTAAGCCATACATTTTTTTACAATGCTTGTAATATATTTCTTGTTTTAGTACAGTGAAGTTCTTCAAAATATAAAGTAATCTGTATCATGACAAGTAACACTTAAAAATTGAAATGCTGAAAATGTACTGTTCTCTAATAATCGTTTTTGCAAAAGTTTTATACTAAACTTTGAAAAATCTTAATTTTTACAGGGTTTGATTTATAATGGTTTAAAATATTCAGATGAACTCAAGTTTTTTGTTGGTAATGCAAACCAAAAAAAGCAAACAAGACGTACTTTTACAAAAGTACGTCTTGTTTGCTTTTTTTGGTTTGCATTACCAACAAAAAACTTGCATTACCAACGAAAAACATGCTTTAAAACCACCTCTATTGTGCCAGTGCCGAAACACTCCAGCCCAACATGCCTGAATGACTACCGCCCTGTAGCACTCACACCCATCATCATGAAGTGCTTCGAGCGGTTGGTCCTGGCACATCTGAAAGACTCTCTGCCATCCACACTGGACCCACATCAGTTTGCCTACCGTGGCAACAGGAGCACAGAAGACGCCGTCTCCATAGCACTGCACTCTGTCCTCACACACCTGGACAATAAAAACACTTATGCACGAATGCTGTTTGTTGACTTCAGCTCAGCATTCAACACTATCATACCCTCTAAGCTAATGATCAAACTCAGAGACCTGGATATCAACGCGTCTCTCTGCAACTGGGTTATGGACTTTCTGACTAACAGACCTCAGAATGTTAGATCAGGCCACATCTGCTCCACCACCGTCACACTCAACACTGGTGTACCACAGGGCTGCGTGCTGAGCCCCTTCCTCTACTCCCTTTTTACCATCGACTGTAGGCCTGTGAACAGATCCAACACCATCATCAAATTTGCAGATGACACCACAGTGATTGGTCTAATCAGCAATAATGATGAGACTGCCTACAGGGAGGAGATACAGCATCTGACCACTTGGTGCACCGACAATAATCTGCTCCTTAACACCAACAAGACCAAGGAGCTCATTGTGGACTTCAGGAAGGGACGAACAGGCTCGCATGATCCCATCCACATCAATGGGATGGCCGTGGAGCCTGTCTCATCCTTCAAGTTCCTGGGGACACACATCTCTAAGGACCTTTCCTGGACCACCAACACCTCCAGCCTGGTCAAGAAGGCTCACCAGCGCCTATTCTTCTTGAGGCAACTTAAGAAGAACCAGCTTTCATCAGCCGTCTTGGTGAACTTCTACCGCTGCACAATAGAAAGCATCCTGACCAACTGCGTCACAGTCTGGTATGGAAGCTGCTCTGTTGCTGAGCGTAAGGCACTGCAGCGGTTGGTGAAAACTGCCCAACGCGTCACAGGGACTACACTGCCAGCCATAGAGGACATCCAGAAGAAACACTGTCTGCGCCGAGCACGCAGTATTCTTAAGGACACCTCTCACCCTGCTCACAGACTGTTTTCTCTCCTGCCTTCCGGCAGGCGCTTCAGGCTCTCCCGGACAAAAACCAGCAGACTGAGGAACAGCTTTTTCCCCAGAGCTGTCTCCCTTTTGAACTCTGCCCCTCACTGACTCGTTTGCCCCCCCAATACACCCCCCACTCTCCTCTAACTTATACGCCGCACAATCACTGCACTATTTAACATTTGCACATTTAAAGTTTGCACATATTCATTGCACTGATTCATTTACTTGAACTGGACATACTCACTGCACATGGACATTTGTAATTATGTTTATCTATTTGCACACTTCTGCTATTAATAGTATCCTGTACATATATTCATTTATTGTAAATCTCTGTTCATAGCTAATACAACCTGTATATAATGTTCATAGTACATCCATCTGTAAATATCACCATAGTTTTTCTATAACTGCACTTTATAACTTATACCTGTATCCTGCACTTGCTGCTATTGCACTGCTGGTTAGACCTAAACTGCATTTCGTTGCCTTGTACTTGTACATGTGTAATGACAATAAAGTTGAATCTAATCTAATCTAATCTAAAAAAATATATAAAGCACTCTGCAGTTTTATAACCTTTATTGAGTGTCCAGAAAAGTGCTATATAAATCTAAGGAATTATTATTATTATTGTTATTATTATTAATAATAATGATAATAATAATAATATAACCCAACACTAAAGGTCCAGTGAAATTAAAATAAAGTTTTTTAGATGTTAGTATCAGTATGCTAGGTTTCAGGACTAGCTAATGTGCTCCAAAACAGTGACAATAATCACATTTATTAGATATAAACCTGATATAAACATCCAAAACTTCCAAATAAATAGATCAATGATTTTTTACATCACCTCGTACTTCAGTTTCTCATCAAATCTTGAGCAGTGGTGTCTTGAAAAATATCCAGTAAAATATGTCCTGTCATGATGGCAAAGATAAAAGACATCAGTTATTAGAAATCAATTTAAATCAAACTATTATGTTTTTAAAAATGTTTTCCATTAAACGGAAATTGGAGAAAAAAATATATACAAGAGTGCTAATAATTCAAGAAGGCTAATAATTCAGGGGGGCTAATAATTCAGGAAGGCTAATAATTCAGGAAGGCTAATAATTCAGAGGGGCTAATAATTCAGAGGGGCTAATAATTCAGGAAGGCTAATAATTCAGAGGGGGCTAATAATTCAGGAAGGCTAATAATTCAGGAAGGCTAATAATTCAGAGGGGCTAATAATTCAGGAAGGCTAATAATTCAGAGGGGCTAATAATTCAGGAAGGCTAATAATTCAGAGGGGGCTAATAATTCAGAGGGGGCTAATAATTCAGGAAGGCTAATAATTCAGAGGGGCTAATAATTCAGGAAGGCTAATAATTCAGAGGGGGCTAATAATTCAGGAAGGCTAATAATTCTGAGGGGCTAATAATTCAGGAAGGCTAATATTTCTGAGGGGCTAATAATTCAGGAAGGTTAATAATTCAGGAAGGCTAATAATTCAGGAAGGCTAATAATTCAGAGGGGCTAATAATTCAGGAAGGCTAATAATTCAGAGGGGCTAATAATTCAGAGGGGCTAATAATTTAGAGGGGGCTAATAATTCAGGAAGGCTAATAATTCAGGAAGGCTAATAATTCAGAGGGGCTAATAATTCAGGAAGGCTAATAATTCAGAGGGGGCTAATAATTCAGGAAGGCTAATAATTCTGAGGGGCTAATAATTCAGGAAGGCTAATATTTCTGAGGGGCTAATAATTCAGGAAGGTTAATAATTCAGGAAGGCTAATAATTCAGGAAGGCTAATAATTCAGAGGGGCTAATAATTCAGGAAGGCTAATAATTCAGAGGGGCTAATAATTCAGGAAGGCTAATAATTCAGGAAGGCTAATAATTTTAATTTCAACTGTGGACGTGGCATATCTATATCATGTTGAACCCTGAGGGGTGTTTGTGTGTAAAAATGTTATAGCTTTTCCCCTCGGCTTTTGTTTCTGGTTGATCTATATGGCTAACTCTAGCCCTGCAGGCAGATCTATAAATATCTTCAGAGAGAGAGAGAGACAGAATGAGTCACGGGGATTTTCTCTGTAATGCTGCTTCTCTCTTTCTCTCTGCATGTGTGCGCATTTCCAAAAAAACGTAATAAAGTTTGAGCTTTGAACATGATTTTGTTTGGCCACAAGCTTGCGAACAGGAAACAACACTGACGCTTTTGATGCTTTTACAGCTCGAAATGATCAAAATGAGCAGATGAGATGATGTTTTACCAGCCTAAATGCACTGCTCTTGCATTCAACTCCAATGAGCTGCCTGTTTTTTTGCAGGCCAAGTGTTAAATCTGAGATAAGTGACTTGGACGTCACAGCCATGGCCAATGGAAAAACAATCTCGATTTGTAAATCCAAAAGCATGTAGTGAATAATCCCTGCTGTTAGCTGAAGAGGGTTTCAGTCAGAGATGCCACCTACTGGACGAATGAGTGTGTTGCGTGTGTTTTCACATGAAGAATCCTTCAGTTTTAACAACCAGAGATCTGCAGCTAGACATTTTTTCTGTGATGACAAGCTTTAGGGCTAAAAGAACAACATCATATTTCAGAGAAATAAGATTATCCCAACACCAAAGGGTGGTGGTGGTAGTAGTGTGATAGTCTGTTTTTTTTTTTTTTTTTTGCTGCTCCAGGACCTAGAGGACTAGCTGCGATAAATGAAACCATGAATTCTGCTGTGTAACATATCCTGCAGGAAAATGTCTGTACATCTGTTAGTGACCTCAAGCTAAAGCGAACTTTTGGCTAAAGAAAAACTAAATTAAGACTTTGGAGTGGCCTAGTCAAAGTCCTGACCTCAATCCAATTGGGACTCTGGACAAGGATCCAAAGCACACTAGCAAATTCACTTCTGAATGGCTGAAGAAAAACCAAATAAAGACTTTGGAGTGGCCTAGTCAAAGTCCTGACCTTAATCCAATTGAGATTCTGAACAAGGATCCAAAGCACACTACCAAGTTCACTTCTGAATGGCTGAGGAAAAGCAAAATGAAGACTTTTGAGTGGCCTAGTCAAAGTCCTGACCTTAATCCACTTGAGATACTGGACAATGATCCAAAGCACACCAGCAATCCACTTGTGAATGGCTGAAGAAAAACAAATAAAGACTTTGGAGTGGCCTAGTCAAAGTCCTGATCTTAATCCAATTGAGACTCTGAACACGGATCCAAAGCACACTACCAAGTTCACTTCTGAATGGCTGAGGAAAAGCAAAATTAAGACTTGTGAGTGGTCTAGTCAAAGTCCTGATTTAATCCACTTGAGATACTGGACAATGATCCAAAGCACACCAGCAAATCCACTTCTGAATGGCTGAAGAAAAAACAAATAAAGACTTTGGAGTGGCCAAGTCAAAGTCCTGATCTTAATCCAATTGAGATTCTGAACAAGGATCCAAAGCACACTACCAAGTTCACTTCTGAATGGCGGAGGAAAAGCAAAATGAAGACTTTTGAGTGGCCTAGTCAAAGTCCTGACCTCAATCCACTTGAGATACTGGACAATGATCCAAAGCACACCAGCAATCCACTTCTGAATGGCTGAAGAAAAACCAAATAAAGACTTTGGAGTGGCCTAGTCAAAGTCCTGATCTTAATCCAATTGAGATTCTGAACAAGGATCCAAAGCACACTACCAAGTTCACTTCTGAATGGCGGAGGAAAAGCAAAATGAAGACTTTTGAGTGGCCTAGTCAAAGTCCTGACCTTAATCCACTTGAGATACTGGACAATGATCCAAAGCACACCAGCAATCCACTTCTGAATGGCTGAAGAAAAACCAAATAAAGACTTTGGAGTGGCCTACTCAAAGTCCCGATCTTAATCCAATTGAGATTCTGAACAAGGATCCAAAGCACACTACCAAGTTCACTTCTGAATGGCTGAGGAAAAGCAAAATGAAGACTTGTGAGTGGCCTAGTCAAAGTCCTGTCCTTAATCCACTTGAGATACTGGACAATGATCCAAAGCACACCAGCAATTCACTTCTGAATGGCTGAAGAAAAAACCAAATAAAGACTTTGGAGTGGCCTAGTAAAAGTCCTGATCTTAATCCAATTGAGATTCTTAACAAGAATCCAAAGCACACTAGCAAAATCACTTCTGAATGACCGAAGAAAAAACTTTGGAGTGGCCTAGTCAAAGTCTCAGCATAGGCTCATTCTAAAAACATAGCATGTACATTTCTGGAGATCGTGAATTATGTTGCCAGAAGTACGTATGGCTGCATTTCATCTTTAAAACGAGCTCTATGGGGTAAATTTAAACGAGAACAATAGGCGCGAATGGCACAAGCAAAAGAACTTTGAGATCTCAAAAAGCTTACACATCAGCCTCTGGTGGATTCACAAGAATAAAAATTGCAAAAAAACTTAGCTCCTGCAATGTATTTGGCGCTCTCCAGAAATGTATAAAGCGGTACGTTTTTTAGAATGCGCCTGTGTCGCAAAGTCTTGACCTGAATCCAATTGAGATCCTGTGGCATGACCTTAAAAAATGGTTCATGCTTGAAAACCCTCCACTGTGGCTAAATTACAACAGTTCTGCACAGATGAGTGGGCCATAATTTCTCCACAGCGCTGTGAAAGACTCATTGCAAGTTATTGAAAATGCTTGATTGCAGTTGCTGCTGCTAACGGGAGGTTTAGGGGGCAAACACTTTTTCTAACAAGTCTATGTATGTAGTTTTGGATTTTGCTTACCCTTAATGATAAAAATAAACTTCATTTAAGAACTGTATGATGTGTTTACTTGTTATCTTTGACTAATATTTAAATTAGTTTGATGATCTGAAACATTAAAGTGCGACAAACATGTAAAAAATTAAGAAATTAGTAAGAAATCATCTATCAAGACCGTTATTTTGTATTTTCTATTGGATTCAAGTCAGGTGATTGGCTGTGCCATTCTACAGCTTGATTTTCTTTCCCTGAAAGCATTTGAGAGTTTTCTTGGCTGTGTTTTGGATCGTTGTTGTGTTTTGGATCGATGTTGGACTGAAGGAGCTGATATTCATTTACAATGATGAAGGGCAAAGAGTTGCTGAAGAACTACTGAGAGATTTCAGCTGCTGTCTGGGCATTCACTGTCTTTCTACACCTTTCTTTCTTCATGTGTTCAATACTTTTTCCCTGCGTCATTTCATTTTATTACACATGACTTAATTTGTAAACTAATTAGATTTGTTTTCTTTGCATATATGGATTTCTTTGGTTGTTACCAACATCCAGGGGAAATTTCAAGTCAACAGCACCTTTAGAAATATGTTTTCTGAGAAAAATGGTGACGTGTGTAATACTTATTTTCCTATATATTGTTTGTTTAAATAGCTGATTTTGACTCTTCTCTCACGTCTCACTCCTACATTTGCAATACTATTTAAAAAGTACATGACATAGGTAATCAGATCCACAAGCCTTTTTTTCTACATTTATTAATCAGACATTACAAAAGCACTTTCTTCAGGATCGATACAGTGCTGTTATCATCTCTACTGCGTGAGAAATCCATTACCAACCTGAATCCCTGTTCTCTCTGCGTCCTCGTGCTTTTCCACTTCCCAAATGGACTCCAGCACTTTACCAAGCCACAGGTAATTGCTCCCAAACGGAGCGTCCCGGGCCTTCCCCAGCTCCAGCTAGCGTGTGAATGCTGGAGCAGGAAACAGGTTGATTTAGGGAAAAGGGGAAAAGGCCACAGGAGGCGAGTGATGGTCAGGCTAGATTACAGGAATGCTGGCAGTGAAGCGTTTTTCCCTCTGCGATCCGCCCAGTCTTGAGCACGGCTGGATGTTGAACTCTCCGATCAATTACAGCGGCTCCCTTTCCTGCCTTCTTCAACACAACTGCTTCCTCTCCCAGTGCTGAGAAAAGAGGGCGGCTTTTAAAAATAGGGCACGTTTCACTTCACTGTAACCTGTTAAATCAGTAGTGATAAAAGCTTTTCTTTTTCTACAAAAATAAAAACGTTTTTGGAGTATTGCCTTAAGATTTTTAGGAAACACTTTAAATACACTGAAAAATATGACGTTTGTTGTTTGTTTAAACTACTTGTTTAAAATGAGCTGAAACAACACAATTCTTGTTATTTTTTGGGGGGGGACAACTTAATTGTTTTATGTTCAATCCACTTAAATTTGTAAAAATTATTAAGTTAACTTAATTCCTTCTTGTTGTCCCAACACAAATCGATTGTGTGTAACCCAGAATTTTTTTTAGAGTGTAGCAATTTACACTACTTACTATTCAACCCAGGCTCATTCTGAAAACGTACCTCTATATACATTTCTGGAGAACCCCAAATACGTACCAGGAGCTAAATTTCAGATATTTCAGAATTTCATCTCAAATCGGTTCAGGTCAAGACTTTGCAACCCGGGCTCATTCTAAAAAACGTACCACTATAAACATTTCTGGAGAGTGCCAAGATGTCCCAGGAGGTAAGTTTTATTTTTTTGCAGTTTTTGTTTTTGCGAATCCACCAGAGATCGCTGTGTACGCTTTTTGAGATCTTACATTTTTTCTCGCTAGTGCCATTAGCGCCTGCTGTTCTCGCGTAAATCCATCGGACGCCTCTATCGATTGACTGACTGACCGATTGACAGACCCACTCTCCTCCTTCCCCAAACCCAACCAATAGTGTTTTCAATGGCACCAATTGACTCAGATTGTTATTAAGATATTAACTGTTCATTAGCACTTATTTCAGCTCATTTGAAAAAAAGTCTTGGTTCATTAATGATTTGTTAATAGTGAGAATTGTACATTAAAGTAGAGTAAGACTGATTTGTAATGTTATTATTATTAATCATAGTAAAATTAATCACATTTTTTCTGTAAATCAAAATATCTATCTATCTATCTATCTGTCTGTCCATCCGTCCGTCCGTCCGTCCGTCCGTCCGTCCGTCCGTCCATCCATCCATCCATCCATCCATCTATATATATATATATATATATAATTATATAAATATATATAAAAGCAATATCACACGAGTAGCAATGCAATGTGGCTGTAGATCAGCACTGGTGGGTGGTGTGCGTTGTCTCCCAGTCTCCCGCCAGTGACGATATATAGCCATATTGCACTGCTACTCGTGTCTTAAAACCCTTTTGTTAGAGTAACTACTTTCTTCCGCCATTCATTCACATCTGCAGCTGACGTCAAAACAGCAGAAGCCGTTACTAATTTACCAACGTCATTTTTGAGCTAGTATTTGAATGATTCTCTAGCTTAATGCCTAGCGTAAAGTGATGACAAAACAGGTGATTTTGCTGACATTTTAAGACTATAAGGCTGAACGGCGTGAAAGGCCATCTCAGTCTACAGAGATATCCCAGTTTTTCTCTGTTGAAATCAGGAGATCACAATATTACTAAATACAGCACTACAACATACAAAAGAAAGATTGCAAGTCGTTTACCTGTTTAATAATGATTTGATCAGCTGTAGTTTGAAATTACGCTGGTTTTCTCTAAGGGCTTAATATGCGGTCTCTGTCGCCATCTTGTGGATGAACATCGTCAACCATCTTTGCTCAAAGACAGGCTAATGGCCGCCGACGCGCTGTCTCTCAGAAATTATAAATATTTAAAATAGCCACTATAAATAAACTATATAGTTACAATTAAACAACCACATTCTCGACTAAAAAGCTTCAAAAGTACATTATGTTGACCAAAAGCAGCAATATTTGTCAAACTGAAGAGTGTCCTCTGTTTGTCGCTGTATGTGGGCGGAGTAATACACAAGGGTAAAGAGTAAAGAGGCGGTATGAGTGCTGTTACTGGCAGAATATTGCATGGCTATCAGCCAATCGGATTCAAGAACCAGACAGAACCTTTTATATATATATATATATATATATATATATATATATATATATACACATACATATATATACAGTTGAAGTATAATTTATTTTATCTTTGCCATGATGACAGTAAATAATATTCGACTAGATATTTTTCAAGACACTTCTATACAGCTTAAAGTGACATTTAAAGGCTTAAGTAGGTTAATTAGGTTACTGTTTCCCAGTACTGGGTTGCAGCTGGAAGGGCATACAGTGTGTAAAATATATGCCGAAATAGTTGGCGGTTCATTCCACTGTGGTGACCCTGATAAATAAGGGACTAAGCTGAAGGAAAATGAATGAATATTTTATATATATATATATATATATATATATATATATATATATATATATATATATATATATATATATATATATATATTATAAATTAAATATTGCTTTGAATTTGATTTTGTTTTGATTTTTTTTTATCTTGAAAACACCAAATCTTTTCCAAACTGGATTTCTACAGTCTAGGAATTCTGAACAAAACAAATCTGAAGTTTAAAAAAATTGTCTTAAATTTCAGATGTTCAATATTCAAGTTTGATTTTATTTAAAATTATTATTTAATTAAATGTATTCAAGTGTAATTTTAACAGCATATAATATTCAGTTGTATTATTGTCAACAATTCAAATGAACACAATTGTTTAGTCACATTTGAAGCTCCATACAGCGACAGCCCAGACAGCCAAACTGCATTCTGATCACATCTTTTCGCAGCAAATCAGATTACGACATCTTAGAAACCCCCGAATGGCTTTTTACTCGTCTCATTTTTGCTCCATCCCACAGGCTGAGGAGATGATTGGCCAAATGGAGGTGCTAAATGGACTGTAGCATCAGATGGCAGGCTGAACTCTTACCAGATGTTTACCACAGCGTTTATCCACCTATTTAGCGGCAAGAGTTTCCAGGAAAAAACGCCTGCTCAGGGTCTTCAATTATCCTCAGGTTGAGAAAACCTCACCGCGGGATGTCAGAACAAATGAGGATGATCCTGTTTCACAAACACTAATGTTTGGCTTAATACAGTTTGGTGAGTCTGAAAAAGAAAAGCCTGGATTATTAGCGTGATTAGTAGTTTACTCTTCATTCACTCTCCCTCAAGTGGTTCCAAACATTTTTTTTTTTACAAAAGGAGATATTTTTAAAAATGTTCTAAACCAGTAACCATTGACATCCATAGTAGGATGAAATACATGAAAAGTCAATGGTTTCCAACATTTTTCAAAACATCTTCTTTTGTGTTCAACAGAAGAAAGAAGTGAAAATGATGACAGATTTGTATTTTTTTTTGTTGGTGTTGTCGCTATCGCTGTAAAATATGCGATAAGTAAGAGAATATTGGACTTCAATGCTGACAAATGGCTTATAAATCGTAATCTTATGATCAAAAATGTCACAAGCTCAGTGTTTGTCTTACAAAACAGGTTTGTAAATGGATATAAACGATTGATTGATGCATGCAACCCAGGCTCATTCTGAGAACGTAGTCCCGTGGACGTTTCTGGAGACCGCGGAATACGTAGCCGGGGGTACGTACGGCTGCATTTCATTTTTTTTAAGCGAACGCTGCGGGGCGGTGTGACGCCGTTCCTTTCGGCGCTTGCCGGCCGGCCGCTCGCCTCCGTGTGGAGGACTTTCCCGCTGTACTTTGGTGGAATCGAGGCGCAGAGAGGGGCTGACGAAGACGACGACGACAACCGGGTTCGAGTCCGGGGAAGAGCGGTTCCTGAAATCAGGTAAGAAAACAAAAACAAAATCCAAAAAATAAAGCGAACAAGTTCGTCACAGGGTGAGAATGTGGTCAAAATCCGAAAACGTGGTAAAAATCAGACGAGGTCTTTTCTTTTTCTGGACGGCTTTTGTGAATCGTCGTCGGTTGGGTTTAGGGACAGCCGATTGGCCGGTCGCACTGTCAATCATTCTGTGATCCAGGCAGACAGGCGGAAGGTCGTTCGACAGCGGCCTCTAGCGGATTTACGCGAAAACGGCGCGGGAAAAAGCGCGCACAGCGGTCTCTCGCGGATTCGCGAAAACAAAAACTGCAAAAATACGTACCTCCCGGGACGTATTTCGCGGTCTCCAGAAACGTCCACGGGACTACGTTCTCAGAATGAGCCTGGATGCATTACAAATGGCCAAAAGCAGATTCTCAGTGTGCCCACAAGGGGTGCTGTTGAGTGAAATAATGTACAAGGTCCCGTGCTTTGAAATGTCCTTATTTTTTTATTCAGTGTTTGACGTTATCTCAACTGAAACATGAAGAGAGGGTGGACATAGTGTAGCTCCTCCCCTTTAAAAAAAACAACCAATAGCTTTTAGTTTAATCACCGCTCTGCGAGTGAGAGTGGTTGAGCTTGATATTTTTACATTCATGTAATGGTTGGGTTTAGGGTTGAGGTGGAGGTAAACGTTAATAAAAGACAATTAATGGGTAATTTAATAAATAATATTAACAATTCTCGTTTCTTCCGGACGCAGCTGTATCCCTTCTAGCGGGCAGCTCCTATTTCTTTAAATGGGGAAACACCAAATTCTCAAAAACAAGCAAATCCAGCCAAGTGTATCTGTCTATGGCCTGTAAGACGTGAACGTAACATGAAGGAGCGTAACTTGCAGTTATCGAGATCCCACTGAACCATACCAGATGTTGTTGGCAAGATGGCAGAACAGAGAACATTTTCATAAGTTTCAAATGATTTCATAAGTTTTCTCCAAATTTATCCACAACCAATTTATTTGATATTATTTTATGAATTCATTTAGCAAATTCACCATGCAACTCGCTGGCTTCTTCACCCATTTTGTCATGACAGTTAGCCTACTCTGCGTCGCCCTCTGTGGTTCCAAATAACATTACAATGGTGGGTGCGTCAAGTATGAGTCTCCGGTTTGGGGAAGGTGTAGACGTTGGGTTGGGTTTAGGGTTGTGGTCGGTGAAGATGTTCATAACTGTGATGGTTAAGTTTAGGTGTGGAGTAGGTGTAGACATTAATAACTGATGTACAGCGCCATCTTGCTGACAAAATAGTTTTGACATGTGAATCTCCTTAAGTTCAAGTTACGCCTCTAACTTATTACAAGTTACGCCCCTGTCTTGCAGTCCACAGAAAGACCATACTCAACCCAGCAGGCACAGGGCATCAACAATGATCAGATTGATGGTGTACCATAACATCGTGGGACATTGCATTGGACGTCAGAACCCAACGTCAGGTCAACGCCATTTTGGTTACTTTTCAATGCAACCTAAAAACAACCAAATATCAATGTCTAATGATGTTACAGCTTGATGTTGTGTGGACGTTGCCAATATGACGTCTATCAGACATATTTTGGTTGCCATACCTGACGAATAAATGTCAGTATTTGACATCAGTATGACATTGGTTTAAGATGTTGACTCGACATTGGATGTTGGTCACTTTCCAACACAACCTAAAATGAACTAAATATCAACATTATTTCACATCGTTATTGGACGTCAAAATAATGTTGTCCTTAGATGCTGGCAACCTTAATCTAACCTAATAATAATGTTTTATGATGTTTTGTGTCTACTGGAAAGCTTACAGTCAAGTTTCAATGTATTTTTTCAGTTGCCTGAACTAATGCACAATTTTCTAGTCAGAAATCATAATAGGTTCCTATATGAGTGAATCAAATGTACTCCATTTTCATGGATCTCCACACTGGTTGAAAAATGAACTAGAAATGTACTGTCAGGATTGTTTTACTGACATTTCCTTTCCTCCTAGAGTAAAACACAACTCAGTGCAATACCTAATTCAGAATACCTGTACGAAATCAATGCAGAAAATCAATTCATTTCAGATGTATGCAAGCTATGTCTCTGAAGGGTTTCCTTTCTGCTCATTTTCCCATCACCATATAAACATATGAAGTTATATTTATAGTTAAGTGCCTGATCTTGACCGGCACATATTTCTGAAAGTCTGTTTAATGCAGAAATATTTAAACTACAACACAAGGACATTCATTTTCTAAAGTTTACAAAGTACGAAATCATGTCAATGACCCATAGTCTTTAAATGTTTATTTTACAACTCAATAAGAGCCAGTAAACACTGAAGATGAACTGAAATCTATCAGCAAAAATACAAAAACAAAAAGATTATTTCATAAATGACAGAGACCTAGATTGCTAAATATCTAAATCTTTTTAAATCAGCTTAATAGTACACACACACACGCACACACACACACACACACACACACACACACATATATATATATATATATATATATATATATATATATATATATATATATATATATATATATATATATATATAGTTGAGGTCAGAATTATGAATTTTTCCCCTTTTTTTCTTTTTCAAATATTTCCCAAATGATGTTTAACAGAGCAAGGAAATTTTCACAGTATGTCTGATAATATTTTTTCTTCTGGAGAAAGTCTTATTTGTTTTATTTTGGCTAGAATAAAAGCAGTTTAAAATTTTTTTAAAAACATTTTAAGGTCAAAATTATTAGCCCCTTTAAGCTATATTTTATTTCGATAGTCCACAGAACAAACCATCGTTATACAATAACTTGCCTAATTACCCTAACTTGCCTAGTTAACGTAATTAAGCCATTAAATATCACTTTAAGCTGTATAGAAGTGTCTTGAAAAATATCTAGTAATATATATATATATATATATATATATATATATATATATATATATATATATATATATATATATATATATGTATATATATATATATATATATATATGTATATATATATATGTATATATATATATATATATATATATATATATATATATATATATATATATATATATATATATATATATATATATATATATACATACACACAGTTGAAGTCTGAATTATTAGCCCCCCTGTTTATTTTTTCCCCCAATTTCTGTTTAACGGAGAGAAGATTTTTTTTCAACACATAAAAATATATTAGTTTTAATAAATCATTTCTAATAACTGATTTATTTTATCTTTGCCATATATATACATATAGATACTTTGACTTTGTTGAATTACAAATTGGCTTAGACTGGAAGCAGTTGTAAAACTGTAATTTACTAACACGTATTGTTATAATCAAGACCCCATTAATTAAACTGTTTGCATCTATAGCTTAATATTATATTTTAAACATTTAAAATCTGCAAAAAAAAAGTGCTAAATCAAAGTTGTTGCATGTGCAATTCAAAATATCACATATTTAAAATAATTGCATTTTCAACTTTGCATTAAAAAATTTCTAATTTCAAGAGTTCACACTTAGCTGATGATTCATCAATAGCTTGTTTGGCATGCTGTCCCGGGAGAGAGACCCGAGCTCAAGGGATCCTCGAGCCCGGGGCTTCCTCCCGTTTGCAGAGCGAGGGGGGAGCCTGAGCTCGGTGAATCTCAGAACTCCCCGACTGCAGTAGCTAAGGGAACACGTGAGGAAAAAAGAAGGGGCTAGACAAATGTTTCATTGTTTTGCATGATGTATATTTTTTGGATGGGAGGAAACCGGAGAACCCGGGGAAAACCCACGCGGACACGGGGAGAACATACAAACTCCTCACAGAAACACCTACCGACCTGGCAGGACCAGGGTTGGCAGTGTTCTTGCTGTGGGGCTAACAGTGCTAACCACTGGGCCTCCGTGCCGCCCGATCTAAGGTGAAGGAGGAGAATGGGGAGGAAGGGGGGGTTTCTTCCAAACGAAGATAAGGTGGACTGAAAACTGTGGTTATTTATAGTAGCTTATGGCTCATATGATTGGACGATACTGATTAGCTTAATACGAGACCGGCTGTGATAAATCATAAGCACGTGATCCTCTCGAAATTAGTTTATTAATAAACCTCACTTAATTTGCAATAAAGTCAAAATGTAAGACCATCATTAGAAAAATGTCTCATACACAGATAGGCTCACTAATAGACCCTTAAAAATCTGAGTTTTTAAAAGTTAAAAGTCTGACAGCTTTGTAGAGATAACCTTTTTGTTTTCCAAATGCAAAAAGCACCCAAATGTACACAACCAAGGAATAAGCATCACCGAAAATGTCAGCTGGAACCTTATAATTTCAAGGTGACGACCTGTGTTTCCAATTCCATGTTGTTGTTTTCGGTTGCCATGGAAACACGTACTGGGTCAGTTCAGTCCTCGGAGTCCGCAGGGTCACTAACATCTCATTTGAAAGGCATATTTATGTGCTTTTAAATGTCAGGCTTTTTGCTCACCGATTGAACTCTGTCATATATCGACTCTGTCAGAATTGGTTCATTCAGATTAAACTAAATTCAAACCTCCCTTGAGAATACAAAAAAGAGAGAAAAGCAATAAACTGATGAATATCCCAGGCCTTTGTTTACCTGCTGCTCAGTCAAATGCAGTTGCTCAGCATTGTTTATTGGTTCACTTGCTGCTGTCAATAATCGAATTCTGAAAGACCGACTAAAGCACCTCTGGCACTTCACATATAGCTGCTTTATTCTATTACAAGAGCTGCCTCAAATGCATCTTGGTTGCTTTCTTTAATAAGATAAAAAGTTTAATATACACACTCACTGGCCACTTTATTAGGTACACCTTACTAGTACTCTGTTGGACTCCATTTTGCCTTCAGAACTGCCTTAATCCTTTGTGGCATAGATTCAACAAGGTACTGGAAATATTCCTCAGAGATTTTGGTCCATGTTGACATGATAGCATAACGCAGTTGCTGCAGATTTGTCGGATGCTCAATTGGTATTAATGGGCCCAAAGTGTGGCAATAAAAAATCCCAGACACCATTTTACCACCACCACCAGCCTGAACCATTGATACAAGGCAGGATGGATCCATGCTTTTATGTTGTTGACGCCAAATTCTGACCCCACCATCCGAATGTTGCAGCAGAAATCGAGACTCATCAGATCAGGCAACATTTTTCCAATCTTCTATTGTCCAATTTTGGTGAGCCTGTGTGAATTGTAGCCTCAGTTTCCTGTTCTTAGCTGACAGGAGTGGCACCCGGTTTGGTCTTCTGCTGCTGTAGCTCATCCGCCTCAAGGTTGGACGTGTTATTCTGATATCTTCAAAATACATTATTATTCTCTTTTAGTTTTTCACAACAGATAGTGCTTTAGGCAAATTTTTAATCGCAGATTGTGGTCTATGCTAGTTTTTTTTACAGCAGGGGGTGCTCTAGGCTACTTTTTAACAGTAGGTGGTGCTCTAGGCTAGTTTTTAACAGCAGATGGTGCTCTAGGCTAGTTTTTAACTGCAGAGGGAGCTCTAGGCTAGTATTTAACAGCAGAGGGAGCTTTAGGCTAGTATTTAACAGCAGATGGTGCTTTAGGCTAGTATTTGATGGTGCTCTAGGCTAGTTTTTAACAGCAGAGGGTGCTCTAGGCTAGTTTTTAACTGCAGAGGGAGCTCTAGGCTAGTATTTAACAGCAGAGGGAGCTTTAGGCTAGTTTTTAACAGCAGATGGTGCTCTAGGCTAGTTTTTAACTGCAGAGGGAGCTCTAGGCTAGTATTTAACAGCAGAGGGAGCTTTAGGCTAGTTTTTAACAGCAGATGGTGCTTTAGGCTAGTATTTGATGGTGCTCTAGGCTAGTTTTTAACAGCAGAGGGTGCTCTAGGCTAGTTTTTAACAGCAGACGGTGCTCTAGGCTAATGTTTAACAACACAGGACACTTTAGGCTAGTTTTTTAACAGCAGATGGTGCTCTAGGCCAGTGTTTCCCAACCCTGTTCCTGGAGGCACACTAACGGTACACATTTTCAACCTATCCCTAATCAAACACACATGAATCATCTCATCAGAAGATTAGAAAAGACTCCAAAACCTGAAGTTAATGGGTCAGAAAAGGGAGATATTCAAAATATGTACTGTTGGTGTGCCTCCAGGAACAGGGTTGGGAAACACTGCTCTAGGCTAATGTTTAACAACAGAGGGCGCTTTAGGCTAGTTTTTAAAAGCAGATGGTGCTCGAGGCTAGTTTTTAACAGTAGGCAGTGCTCTAGGCTAATTTTTAACAACAGAGGAAGCTTTAGGCTAGTTTTTTAACAGCAGATGGTGCTCTAGGCTAATGTTTAACAACAGAGGGCGCTTTAGGCTAGTTTTTTAACAGCAGATGGTGCTCGAGGCTATTTTTTAACAACAGAGGAAGCTTTAGGCTAGTTGTTTAACAGCAGATGGTGCTCTAGGCTAATTTTAACAGCAGATGGAGTTCTTGGCTAGTTTTTGACAGCAGTCGGCGCTCTAGGCTGCACCAAAAGTGAAATTAACTTAAGAGCAGGTCAACTGCACCCTAAAAAGGTGTCTGCATGGGTCAAAAAGTAGTAGCTTGTACGGCAGGCTTAACTGTACCGAAAATTGTGTATTTTTAAATAACGACACACTAGTGTGAATGCCTTATCCTTTGGAAATGCATGCAAGTGGATTTTATTAATTTATGATTTTCTTTGGCAGCCCAGTCGCTTCTTGACTAACCAAACTCTTCCAGGTGTCAGATAAAACAGTACTAGAAGCTAGTATTATGTAAATTCATTACAAACCTGCATGTGTGCAGTAAGTGGAATACTGATGGGTTCAGATGCTTCAGATTATTTATTTATTTATTGGGAGAAAATAAATCCATTGATCTTTGCAGACCTTTTACATTAAAAACACACTATATGATATAGGTAGCATCTAAAAAGGCATAACGGCCACATTAAAGGATGCAAAACATGCACATAAACAGATAATGCGTATTGAACTCAACATAACCTATAGCCAAACAAAAAAATGACACGAATTATGACTAATTATTCCATTACATGTGTGCCGTTTTCCCTGTTCTCTTTGTTTGCATTGAAAGCCATTAATAAGCACTCTGTCAGCATGACAGGCTCGATGAAAGCCAATTCTCAGCACTTTGCGATGGTTACCATGAATACAAAACCCTAATTTATGACAAAGTCTTATTATTATGACCTGACATGTGGATGAATCCATGCATTTGGAGCAGATAACAGGCTGAGTGACAGTCGGACATTTAAAGGCACAGTGTCACTGGACATTACAGTATGAAAAACATCTGTTAGTTTAAGTTTCCGTGTTTTCACAAGTGTTTTCTGTTTATTTACAGTTGTGAATTGCATTATGGGATGTTGATCTCAGCTCTGTCGACTTTTTATGTTGAAAATTCAACTCTACAGTTTAACAAAGTGACTTTTACTGACATTTTAGTAGTTTGAAATAATATGATGTAAAATAAATAATAATTAGAGGAATAAAATAACAGAAAATGTACTGAAATGTTATTACAAGGTTTTTGTAGCGTAATTTACAACACAAACCCAGATAATACATCACTTTAAACTAGTAAAAATGTTCATAAAAGACACTTCTTTAACTTTTCAAGACTAAAATTAGTTGGAAGAAATATCAAGATCCCATAATGTAATTCAAAAGCATAAATAAATGAGCAAAAATAAAAACATCAATCACAGAATACGGAAAACTGCTAATTTACATATATTTTTTGTAGTATGGATGATTCTAGAGTTGTGGGCCAGGTACATTTTGCGTGATAAACCTTCAATTATTTAGTGAAAAATCAGTGAATAATAACCTAGATTACATCAAAATATCTCTACACTGAAAAAAATGTTTGAGTTTATCCAATTAAAAGAAACATAGGTTAATGGTTCACATCTATATTTTATTACTTGAGCCAATGAAAAATACATAACTTGTTCTAAACAATGTATTTTATGTCTAAATAAACCATTTTATCTACACTGGCACAAGCTACATTTATCTTGTTGAAGAAAATGAATTAATTTAAATTGTATTTTTGTTCTGGTCAGTGTCACGGTGGCTCAGTGCAGTGGGTAGCACGATCGCCTCACAGCAAGAAGGTCACTGGTTCGAGCTGGGTCAGTTGGCATTTCTGTGTGTAGTTTGCATGTTCTCTCCGTGTTGGTGTGAGTTTCCTTCAGGTTTCGCCCACAGTCCAAAGACATGCGCTATTGGTGAATTAAATAAGCTAAATTGGCCGTAGTGTATGAGTATGTGTGTGAATGAGAGTGTATGGGTGTTTTCCAGTGACTGGTTGCAGCTGGAAGGGCATCCACTGTGTAGAACATGTGCTGGATTAGTTTAAGGACTAAGCCGAAAAGAAAATAAATGAATTTATTTTTGATCTGAACAAAGATATCGATTTAAATAAGACAAAAAATGTCATTAAAATCTAGATTAAATGTTTTGTTTTATCCAAACAAATATATATAGATGTAGATTTAATGAAACAATTATTTCTATTTTAAAAAATATATTTGTAATGTTTGTTTTTGAAAATATAACCTTAATACCAATTTTTGACTGTCTCTGCCTCCTGAATCGTACATTCAAGTATAATTAGTATCTTTATGCGTGTTTCCACTACTAGTTACAGTTAAGCTCACATGAAATATCTATTTTCTGTATTATTTGTAGTTATATACAAATACATAAAACAATAGTCAACTTTGTTACATTGGTTATAAAAAAAACTGTAAAACACTGACGTAAAAAGCGTGTGACTTGCTCCAATTGATGTCACTTTTTCTGGCGGGAAACTCTGGAAGGCACTAAGACTTGTTATTATTCTTCTCTCATTGTTTTGTACAAAACATTTAGGATACACCAAAAGTAGATTAGTTTCCCAGTACTGGGTTGCAGCTAGAGGGCCTCCACTGCGTAAAACATTTGCTGGAATAGTTGGCAGTTCATTCCACTGTGGTGATCTCTTAAACAGAGACTGACCTCACTGTAAAACAAATGCAGGGTTTCACACAATTCACTCATGTTGACCCAACACAAATTGATTTAGGGCCTACTCACACTATGCTATACAAACCATGCCCAGGCCCGTTTCCCGGATTGTTTAAGAAGTGTGAGTGCACTGAATCAGGCTCAGGCACGGTTCATTTGGCAAAAATATATGTTTTTTGAGTGCTGAAGGAAAATGAATCAATGAATGAATAGTAGATTAATTATGTCAACTCTATTAATATGTGATATTTCAATATTTCACACTGTGATACTTTAGCAAATTTCTCATTCACTTTTTAAAAACAATAATATGGTCGGTGCCAATAGCCTAGTGGTTAGGTGTGCCGACATATAGCACCATGGTGCTCACGGCGACCCGAGTTCGATTCCCGGCTCGATTTCCTTTGCCGACCCTTCCCCCTCTCTGCTTCCAATACTTTCCTGTCTGTAACCTTCACTGTCCTATCCAAATTAAAGGTGAAAAACCCCTAAAAAATAATTAGTAAAAAAAAACAAAAACAATAATATGATGAAAATACAATCAATTGTTCAATTCAATTCACCTTTATTTGTATAGCGCTTCTACAATGTAGATTGTGTCAAAGCAGCTTCACATAAAAGGTCACAGTAAATAGGAACAGTTCAGTTCAGTTTAGCTCAGTTCAGTGTGGTTTAATATTCAATACTGAGAGTCCAAATACTGAAGAGCAAATCCAACGATGCGCAGCTCTACAGATCCCGAACCATGCAAGCCAGAGGCGACAGCGGAGAGGGAAAAAAAACTTCACCAATTGGCGAAAGAGAAGAAAAAAAACCTTGAGAGAAACCAGACTCAGATGGGCACGACCATTTTAATTTCTCCGCTGGCCAAACGTCTTGTGCAGAGCTGCAGTCTCAGTGGCGGAGGCTGGAAGCTAGCGAAGACTCGTCTGTCTCTGGAGCGTCACAGGAATCAGTCTCATGTTATCCTCTCCTCCATGACCACCACAGTAGCTGCTCAGGATTCGGCCAGGTCCAGGATATAAAAACCTTGGGATCATCTCGTCGTTGGTCTTGGATCGAATCAGTGACTCTGCATAGTCTGAGGGCCTCGGGAAGAGTATCCCTAGGTGGAAATGGAGAATAAAGAAAATAATTAGCATAGCTGATGTTCACAGTGTATATCAACAAGATGTATAACCTGTGTGGAAGCCCCCTAAGAGGTGCACTAAGTGTATGCTTTACTGAACAGATAGGTCTTTAATCTAGTTTTGAATTGGGAGAGTGTGTCTGAGCCTCGGACGTTATCAGGAAGGCTATTCCAGTGTTTAGGAGCTATAAATGAGAAGGCTCGACCTCCTTTACTCGACTTTGCTATTCTAGGTACTACTAAATTGTGTTTTAGACGTGTCATGTGGTATCCAGTTTGAGGTTAGCATCTTGAGCTAAATTACAAAATGGTGGAAAATGTCAACTCAGTTACCGACAACCGTGTTTAAAAGGATTAACAATTAGCTAAATAACAATTAGTAACAGAATCAAAGGTTCCCATAACATTTTAAGCATTTCACATTATACATTGATAATGGATTGCGACATGGTGGCTCAGTGGTTAGCATTGTCAGCTGGGTCAGTTGGCATTTCTGTGTGGAGTTTGCATGTTCTCCCCGTGTTGGTGTAGGTTTTCTCCAGGTGCTCCCCCACAGTCCGAAGACATGCGCTATAAGTGAATTGGATAAACTAAATTGGCTGTATGAGTGTGTATGGGTGTTTCCCAGTGCTGGGTTGCAACTGGAAGAGCATCCGCTGTGTAAAACATATGCTGGAATAGTTGGCAGTTCATTCCACTAAGCTGAAGGAAAATGAATGAATGAAAATGGATTCACTTAACTGTTTTTGTATATCATTACAGTTGAAGGATAAGGAATGGATACGCTGAAAATGCATACACAATTCTGGAATGAATCATCAGACATTAGTTTTGTAAGAGAAGTTGTGAAATCCTTAACCTTTAAAAATACAGAATTACAGATCCTGATTATTCAGTTGCCGCATTTTGCTGTCAATATTTTTGTAAAATGACTGCTGAACTGCATTGACTTTTGACCCAAGCTATTGATTTCCTGCAGCGCTGCTAGTTTTGCAGTCATGTTCTTTTTAAATACATTTCTATTCTAATCAATACCCCTTCTCCATATGTGTAATTGTTCATTTGTTTCTCGTGAAGAGACACTGTCCAAATCAATTACTGCATTTATCAGTAAATATGTAAATATGCAACATTCATTCATTGGTTTTCTTCGACTTTATACCTTTATTCATCAGGGGTGGCTATATATAACTTATCCAGCATATGTTTTACACAGCGGATGCCCTTCCAGCTGCAACCCATCACTGGGAAACATCCATACACACTTATTCACACTCATACACTACAGACAATTTAGTTTATTCAATTCTCCTATAGACCATTTTGAGGGATGTAAACGATAACAATGGTAATAATGTAGTTCCTGTATTGCATGTTTTAATTTCTAAAGCTTTCAAGAATCCAAAAAGCTCCACATATTGATAAATAATGTTATGGCAGCCGTTTTAACATTAAGATATGATTAAATTGCCTCCTGTTACAGTTAGTTTGGCAACAAGCAGATGATGTTCATGATGATGACCACATTGAGATGGTCTATAGCGCATATCTTTGGACTGCAGGGGAAACCGGAGCCCACGCCAACATGGGGAGAATATGCAAACTCAATGCCAACTATATATATATATATATATATATATATATATATATATATATATATATATATATATATATATATATATATATATATATATATATATATATATATATATATATATATATATAAATGACAAATCATTTAAAAAGTATTATGAAACATTAAAAACATTTTTGTTGCTTGAAATAACATGATACAAAATAAAGGAAAGATCACTTGATTTCATGTAGCTGCCAAAACAACATTACTCTTCTTCATTTAGTTATTTTTGAGGTATTAAAATACCTAAACCTGAAAAAAACAAAATATAGATTTTAAAAAAAAGTATAATTATAATAATAAAGACATTTTAAAAAAGAAAAAGGTCATTTTAAGTTAACAAAAAACATAAAAACGATTTCTTTTTATTTTCTGAAATTATATATATGCAAATGCATAAATAACTAACTAATACATTTAAACAAATAAACAAATAGCCTGTTTGATTTGAAGTAAACTCACTCAAACTGAAATAATAATTATCCTATCAAAAAATCATATGTGTGTATATGTGGGTGCGGGGACCGCACTCCTACGTAAAGTTGCAGTCGATCTGAAAACCGCTTCAATTGGTCTACCGTTTTTATGTTTGAAAATTAAAAAAAAAAAGGTGGTTTTGAAAGACCTCACTGACAAAGGTCCAGAATTTGTCCCATAGGTGAGCTCATTTGTCCTATTTTGACTGCTTTGCCATCATAAATAACATCTTTCGCTGCTGTATTGTTTTGAAAAAGAGAAAACATTTGACAAATAATTAATTCTTTAAATCTTGGACCTTATTCTTAAAAGAAAACATGACCAATAATAAAGACGCTAGAAAAATTGTGAAGCTCTAAATTATTATGAATATTATTATAATTATTATTATTATGCAGCATGGTAGCGCAGTGGGTAGCACGATCGCCTCACAGCAAGAAGGTCGCTGGTTCGAGCCTCAGCTGGGTCAGTTGGCATTTCTGTGTGGAGTTTGCATGTTCTCCCCGTGTTGCCGTGGGTTTCCCCTGGGTGCTTCTGTAACAGAGGCCAGCTAGTAAAGTGTTGTGCAGGACACAAGCTGGAAGGGCATCCGCTAGTACCACTACGTAAAACATGTGCTGGATAAGTGAGTGGTTCATTCCGCTGTGGCGACCCTCGATTAATAAAGGGACTAAGCCGAAAAGAAAATAAATGAATTATAATTATTATTATTACGTTTTAATTCTTTATTCTTCAAATGATCAATGTGCTGGCCAGTTTGTTTTGTGCCTAATAAATGACAATAGGCTACAGTTTGTAATTTAACTTTTTTCTAATGATATATGATATAATAAATTTGTATTTTAAAAATAAATATTTGTCATGTTTCTTTATTCTAAATATTTAGGAAATGTTTTTGGTACATCAAAAAGCTTGGTTATGATGACCATCCCACAAGCTAATCCAGCTAAAAGTAGTGCTTAAAATGTCACATAAATGCAATATTTAATTCTCATAATTAAAAAATGAGGTGAATAACTGCAAAAAGGTCCACTTATTAAGAAAAAAGAACCATCCCTTTCACCTGTACATATATATGATTGGAAGGTTTTGGTACTTTATCAGCAGTGTTGGGGAGTAACTAGTTACATGTAACGGCGTTACGTAATTTAATTACAAAATTAATGTAACAGTAATTCGTTACAGTTACTGAGAACTAAATTACAGTTACTTAGAAAAATGTTAAAGATTACAAATGGGGTTACATCTAAAATATTCTTTAAAAATCTGGGATATGTTGAATATTATTAATCTGGTCCTTTGCCTGTTTTGATATGCACGATGCCTTCTGCTAAGGCCATTTATTAAAGCGGTGCTATTCTGCTATATAACTACATTTCTCAGTAGCGTGGCGGTAGCGTTACTCCCACCTCTCACTCTGGTCGGTGACGTCGCCAATCAATTAGGCTAACATGAGAAATTTGCTTGATGGATAGTTGATCTATATAAATAGTTTATTGTAGTAAAGTATACTGTGGTAATTACTATTCAATTCAATTCAATTCACCTTTATTTGTATAGCGCTTTTACAATGTAGATTGTGTCAAAGCAGCTTCACATAAAAGGTCATAGTAAATTGGAACAGTGTAGTTCAGTTTTCAGTGTTTAAGTTCAGTTCAGTTTAGCTCAGTTCAGTGTGGTTTAATAATCACTACTGAGAGTCCAAACACTAAAGAGCAAATCCAACGATGCGCAGCTCTACAAATCTCAAACCATGCAAGCCAGTGGCGACAGCGGAGAGGGAAAAAAAAACTTCACCAATTGGCGAAAGTGAAGAAAAAAAAACCTTGAGAGAAACCAGACTCAGTTGGGCACGACCATTTTAATTTCTCCGCTGGCCAAACGTCTTGTCAACTATTAGATCATGATAGTTACTAATGGAACTATATGTTATGTTGTGTAATTTATTAATGAAGAGTTGTAAATATATACACAATATAGTGCTTATTCCTAAATATTTCCCTTTATTACAAATTACTATAGTATTTTAAATGTGTAAAACTGGTTTTATTAGATTTTTTCTTTTGTTATATACTATCATTTGTTTCTGTTTTGTACAGCATATTATTTACAGTAAATAACTGAACTGAACACTTCTGCCTCGTATGTTATATCGACAGTTTTTATGATCACTAAGAGCTGACTGACTTGGATTTAAGTTGCTTTGATTTAAAAATGAAAATTGCGAAAGTAGCTTAGATGTATTTTTTTTTATTGCAAATGCCACAAAAATCACCCTGCACAACTAACTAAAATTTTGATTTCTCAACAACAGTAAACAATGTTTTTGTTATAAGGTCTGGTTTCGTGGTGCTGTACTTTAAAATTAAATTAATATAATCTTAAATCAAGTGATGAAAGATTTTGAAACTGCCTGGTGTAAATGCTTGAGAATGATTTAGTTGAAAATATCCATTAGAAACTTAAGTCATTAAAAAGTAATCAGATGTGAGCAGTTACTTTACTTTTAAAAAGTAATTGAAGAGGTACACTACTTACATTTTAAATAGGGTCATTTGTAATCTGTAATCTATTACATTTCCAAAGTAACATCCCCAACACTGCTTATCAGGCTATTTAATAAGTGTATCTGTGTTTAATTCTAACAGTTAATGAGGTAAGTTTCATAGTACACCAGAATTAAGTTTCCTTAAATTAGTCTTACATTATTGGCTTGTTGTTTTGTGCAGATCGTGACCAAATTCTTCGACTAACAACTCATTTGGTTCAAATACACAACTTGATTTCCTCTGAATACATTAGCCAATGTGATGCTGCATATGTAATGAGTTCCTACATCTCCCAGAATTCCCTGAGCGTAACCACTAGCCAATCCAGTTCCGCAGGGCTGTAAGCGCGTAATTCGAAAAAGCATCTTTTCAGCCAATAAACCGACGCCTTTTTGTCTGTTCAGAAATGCTGACCAATGGCGCGTCGATGTTTACACGAAGGCCAATCAGGACGCGGTGTCATCCGCAATGGGCGTAGTCATACAATGGCCAATGAGCGCTGAGAGTTGATGTTTAAACTGTCCGCGCAGGCGTGGCTAAGCGCCGGGGGGAGGGGTTTGATGGAAGTTGCATGGTTGAGGCAGAGGAGAGTTGTGTTTTAAACTGTCCAACGCTTGTAGCTAACAGGAATTTAGTAGGTTAATCAGCAAAACTGATTATATTAATCAAGAGTTCAATAATTACGGGTCTAAGTATCATTTTCAGTTGACTGTGAAGCATCATTGCTGTAAGCTGACTTCCCCGATCCCTCCTTGAAATGAAAGCGGGCGGTAAGTGACTACTTTAATTTTGTTAAATGATGCATTTCCTGTTAACAAACGCTAAGAAGTTAGTAAGTTTACATTTTTATAAACAAAGAGAAACATCTTTGTTTATATTTTATCATAACTGCTGATATAAGTTAACGTTAGTGTGTAAAATATCAAAATAGTCGAGACTTACGTTAGGGTTGTTGCCGAGTCGTTAGGCAGAGTTTCGTTGATATAAACTTAATTAGCTTTATTTAATTTAACGCTAAGTGTTATATTAATGAAATATACGTTAAAGTTTACTTCATAAATATCAATGTAGTATGTGGTAAAATTCGGTCAGTAACTTTCTATCCCATGATTGGTTTACCAATAAGGAGGGAAAACTGGCCAGTGGATGCTAACATGTCAGTTCTGCCATTTTAAGAACTAATATAATCATGGTTATTATCTTAAGCTGTTTTCGTTTTGTGTTTTTACTCCATTAAAACAATTTTTACTCGAAAACAGATATAAATGATGTTTAACGTGATCTATATTTCGCAATGCAGCATCCTTCTAGTGTACCATGGTAATACCATGTTTGGAATGAGCCATCATAATATATGAAGCACCTTGGTATTTGGATGAAAATACTGTGTTAGAAATGTATGGATTATATCAATATTACAAATATTTGTATTGTATTGTTATATGAAAGCAATACTATGGTGGCAAAATATTTCTATGTATATGCCATGGTAAAGGTTCAAGCCTAATTTGTTTTTACCACACACACAACCAAGGATAAGATGTGCGGAAATACTTTTTTGATTACATAGAATTAAAATCGTCACATGAATAATAGAAATACAATCCAATAGTGTCTAAATGAGAAAAAAAGCCATTAATTCAATACGAAACATAACAAATATTATCAGTGCGTAACCAAAAAGAGGATGTTTTTTGTATGTAACTGCACATTTTGAAATCTAGTTGGTAAATGATCAGTGTATAGCAGATTAACTGAAAAAACCCTATTATTTAAAGAACTATTATACAATAAAATATATTATTTGACAGTAAAAACATTTTGAAACACAAAATTTGTATAAATATTTTTTTATTAGAATGTTGGCAAATTTTGAAACTGACTCTAGAAATAATATGATTATGAATAATGTGAGCAATTCCATGCAAATGTCAACCTTGCCATAAAAAAATAAGTTTTCTACAAAATAGCGAAACCGTTTCTGCATTTTTTTTGTAAATGCAAGTAAAAGTAAAAGCAAGTATTTAACTGTGCTTTAAAATACTCAAAAATGTCTCTGTCAGTGTTTTCAAACTATTATATTTGATTTACAAGTCACACAAGTGGCAATTTCACATCTGTCACATCCATAACGGAGAGACATCACATCCATAACAAAGCTTTTTCCTTATAAATACAAAAATGTCAAATGAAATAAATGAAATCAATTATGTTTGTTTTATAAAGAGCCAACTCTTATCTTGTTGATAATGTTTATTTCTTTTCAGTTGTGCAGTTTAATTCAAAAAAATTTCTAAAAAGCATGTTGTATACTGTAAACTCGCTAACTTTTTTGGTCACATTCATAACACGTGTTTATTTCCCTCATTTAAAATATAAAAACGTTTACAGATTGATATTTTTTTTTGCTCCCACAACTCTGTGGTTAGCTGTTTTGGAAAATATAAACTGAGGTTTTAATATAATGTTAACATATACTTTCTCTGAATTAATATTTGGAGATTTTATTGAAAATGTCACATCCATAATGCTGGAATTGCTCATTTATACATGTATAACTATATATATATATATATATATATTTATTTATATATATATATATATATATATATATATATATATATATATATATATATATATATATATATATATATATATATATATTATAACTAACTATAATAATAAAAATAATCTCAAATAGTCTAGTTAATTCAATTTTCAATACAATATGGCAAATTTCAAAACGCATTAGGGAATTTCTTTTAGGTTTTTTAATAATAATAATATTAGTAATAATAATAGTGCTTGATGATTTAATAACTTGTTTTTCTGCATTTAACAAGGAAACCTATCAGCTAATGTCATTAAAGTTCTCCTTTTGGCATCTCTAGCACTCCACTGTTGCTGGGATGTTGCTGAGATAGAATTTCGTTGAAATAAACTTAATTTGCTTTATTTAATTTAAGTGTTATATTAATGAAATATGTGTTGAAGTTTACTTTATAAATATTAATGTAGCTAATTGTAGCTGCATTAATAAATACTAATGTAGCTCCCACACCATCACGCAACATGCAAACTCCACACAGAAGTGCCAACTGACCCAGTCGGGACTCGAAACAGTGACCTTCTTGCCGTGAGGCCACAGTTCTAACCACTGAGCCACTGTGCCACCCTAAGTTATTTATCAAATATTGAATTGAAAAATCATATTTAACTTTTAATATACAGTTTTTGTGAATTTAATTTATATCTGTCTATTTATTTGTGTAATATCTTTTATTGAAATATAAGGTTGTTCTTGTGTGGTTTTTTTTATGTATATTGATCTTGCATCGAAATAGCCATAAGTTACTGATGTGGCAATAAATAAATAATTTAGAAATAAGTTAAAGATGAAAACAAATTACTGAATTTCTTTTAGACATTTTGATTATGATAACGCTTACTAATCTTTGGCTTAATGATTTTCTGTGTTTGTATGTTTAAGAATAAGCGACAAGGAAACCCATGAGCTAATGTAAAATTTCACCTTTCTGCTTCTCTAGCGCTCCACTGTCGATGTGCAAAATGTTTCTCTCTACCTGTGCGGAAGCGGGTGCGAAAGCGAGCGTCTGCCGTCTCGCTGCTGTCTCTGCCTGAAGAGCTGCTGGTGTTCGTCCTTCAGTGTCTGTCCGCCGAGGATCTCCTCTCAGTCAGAGCCGTACGTCCAGCCACTAAACAAACATCCAACCTTATTTACAATCTCATCCATCCTCCATCTGCAGAAAGTGCTTTTCTAATGTGGATTGTGATTTGACCCCTACAGGTTCATTCTCATCTTCGTGACATTATCGATACTAACGTGAGCATCTGGGCACGAGTGAGTTTCAAAGACCGCTGGCCGGCTCCTGATACCGTTTGGCTCTTTGAAAGGTATGTGTTTTTGCGGCTGGGGGAAAGATGGGTATATGCAGTGCTCAGCATAATTGAGCACAGCACGTTTTGAAAATAAATATTTTTATCCATTTCTCAGTGAATATAGGCAATGTCTTTTAGTGCATTTAAAACAAAACAGAATTATTAAACAGATATATTTATTAAAATAATATTTTAGTCACCAAACATATTTGGAAATTGAAAGATAAAACGATTAAATTCAAGCAAAATTTTGCAAAAATTCCTTTATTGAAAGAAGAAATGAAAAAAAAAATCTTATTGAATTATCTCTCTTGTTGTTATTATTTTGTGATATGTTTTAATCTACATTGATCATGCTATAAAGTAGCCATAAGTTGCTGATGTGTATATTAATAAAACTAATCAAGCATCAGCTAATAAAAGTATAATATGCAGGGTTCCTATGGGTAGGGCCAGTTGGAATCTGTTGATGTTTTTTTGCTATCTCTGCAGAGAATTTTGGTAAAAATCTGCGGATTTCTGCGGAATTATTTTGGGAGTATCATAACTAAAACCTTAATATGGGGGAAAAAAAATAACTTTTTTTTTATTTTTATTTAATTTTTATTTTTTATTTAATGTTTAAAATGCAAATCCAATTTGATTCACTTTATTTGGTAAACAAAGCAAGTCTCTCATATAATATCTACTAAAAGACAGAAAATATTACTGTACAAACTGCATTGTACATAAATCAGATGAACATTTTCATATTAGTCAATAATATTACTGTAATTAATAAAAAACTGAATAAATATAGATTTACACACATTTACTTAAGTAAATAAACAGAATTAATGATGGGCTAAATCTGCGGAATCACGCAGATTCCGTGTGGGCCTACCTATGGGTTAGGGTTCCACAGTTTACCTGTACTATCATAGTAGTATCGTCATACTATGGCTCCAAAAAACTGTCGGTGCCACTGTAGTTTGTAAACGGCAGGATCGTCATTACCAGTTTATCTACAACACATAATGTTGCATGTAGAAAAGTCACTAAAGTTCACACACGCTTGTGCAACAATAGACCATTTTATTTCAATAGCCTGTGGAACCCTTTAAGGTTGCACAACTAGAGTTCACGCCTTTTATGGTAGCCTATTGCACGTTTTCTGACATTTTTAGTTTGAACGCACATCTGAGTTAGGGTTGGGTCCATAGACGTTGCCATCGTTCCTCGCCGATAGACATCATGATGCTGAGCTGGCATCGCAATTCTCCCCCCTGCCCCTGACACAAACTCCGCCATGCGCTGCAGTGTATGTGCACGTCTGAGCTCCAGGCAGTCAGCAGGTGCTTTGAGCACAAAACCCCAGAGAGCAGTGCACGTCGGACAGGTCATCAAGGTTGTACCGCTGGATGGTCTCTCACTACAGTTGTTAAACGTGATATTTAATTCATCTTGTGTCTATCTAACGGCTGCGTCACAGCGTCAGTACACTGCTTCAGTCTTTCGTTTTCACGCTTGTACTTAGTTATTTTAGTGTAAACCTCAGATACTATTGGTTGGTTCCTGTTGGTTGTGGACCTTTTTTACCAACCAAGCTTGTCGACACCATTATAACGACACAATCACTATGCCTATTCATGCCAGAGTCTCGTGGAAAAAGTGCATGTCAGGTGATAATTTGTGTGTAACTTATCTTTATTTATTTATGATTTGGTTATGGGTAAATCAAAGACCATGCAGGTCAGGTAGTTGAAACTGTAGGCTACAAATAATAAATTATGAATTAATTAGTTATTCATAAATAATTAATTCACCACAGCCTACGACGACGATGCCATCTTATTTCCCATTAGACATCATACTATGCCAAATTGGTTAACATCACCCAACCCTAATCTGAATGAGTTCATTTCTGTTCCTGTCAATATTATTTAGTAGCTACAACAACCGCAACAATCTCTTAAAAAGAACGACTCACAAAGTGAAATTTTGAATATCTGATAAGATAAAAAAAAAAAAAACAATGGGTGGAAGAAAAAACCCCAAAGAGCAACAAGAAACATTGAAACCAATTTTGACCACTTCATATAGCCTAATTAATCTCATTCTGTATAATTTCTATCTTTATTTTAATGTAATTTTTGTTGGTCAGTTATTTACAAATTAGTTTAGGTGAAGTAATGTGCAAGTACTTTTTATTTTTTTTATAATAATAAGTAAGTTCTGAATTCAATTCAAGTAAGCCTATTATAACATAAAATATAGTAATCCTGACAATTTTCTTTATTTCACAGATTTGAGTAATGAGTTACAGTATCGCTACTTGGTATTCCGATTCAGCTGATATAGTATCATAACATGAATAAATGCTATTGCGACAACCCTACTATGGGTCTTGGAGTTTCTGAAATATATAATTGTAAAAAGCCTATTTTAGGCATTGACAATCAGAGAAAAACTATTTTTATTTATTTTATATATATTTATTTATTTACTTTTCAAGTCATGGAATAGCAAAGGATTTTAGTTTCTTTAAATTTTAGTTCCTATTTCAGGGTGTTCGCAGGGTTTTAAAGTCTTAATGTCTTAAACTAAATTTTAGTCCTTAAAGTCTTAAGTCTACTAAAATGTGTTGTAGGTCTTAAATCTTTTTAACAGGTCTTCATTTCCCTTTGTTCATGTATAGCTGCCCAATCTAGCCATTAATGCCCATACAAACACCAAAAATCCCAATCTCAATGAAACTTTTATCTTTTTATTTAAAAATAGCATTTAATTACTTTCCTTACAGTAACATTTGCGTAAGTTCTCCATTTATTTACTGCTGGGGATACTGACCTGACCATTTATTTTTAAATAAATAATAATTTTAAAAATATAGATTTAAATTATTATTATTATTATTGTAAACTAAAGGAATTGACAGTAATGTTTTGTTTTATTCTTGGTAAGGGTTATAGGGCTTTTGAATGGATATACTTAAAAATTTATAAATAAAAAATATTCAAACAAAATTATTATTATTGTATTATTAAATGTTCAATTTTAATAATAATTTGATAGGTCAAGTAAAAATCTTTTCTAACTCTGATATTCAAAGAAATCCTTAGCATTTAGCCCTGTATGAGTCTAAAACTTCATTCATAATGGTGCTAAAAATGTCTTAAATCTAACTTTGTGAAACCTGCAGAACCCTGTGTTTATACTTCTGGCTCAGAAAACGCTTGATATTCCATGATATTTCCAGTTTTATGTCACCATGGGAACTGTTTCAGTAGTTGTGCCTAAACCCTGCTTTCCAAAGCATGCGAGTGTCTGTTTGATGTACACATTTCCACATTAATGACTTTCAGAATGGCTTAATACAAGCTCGTCTTGTTGCTTTTGTTACTATTTGAATGTGTTTTTCTCATTAAATTCCTGCTCATCCAGGGCTGCGGAGAAAGGGAACTTTGAAGCTGCTGTGAAACTAGGAATTGCATATTTGTACAATGAAGGACGTAAGTTTCTACACTCACTTTCAGCGTGCTTTTGATTAATTGATTTGATGTGATTGAATTATGTTGATGAAAGCTGATTAATGTGTGTGTGAATGTTCTGCAGCATTACTCAGCGAGGAGGGTCGTGCTGATCTGTGTGGCCGAATGGCGTCTCGGTATCTGAGCCTGTCCGAGAGCCTCAGGTCCCCGCAGGCCGAGCCCTTCATCTGGCTGTTCATCCGGCCACCCTGGTCTGTGTCCGGCAGCTGCTGCAAGGCTGTGGTGTTCGACCGGCTCCAGGCCGAGTGTCAGACCAGCCTGGTGAGAAACTCCTCCACCATTCCAGGATTTTATAACTAGCTAACTGAGTGAGAACACTTTCATTCTGCCCAATCAGAATTCGGCAACTAAACTACGCCAACGATAAAAAAACAGACAAACAGGAAAGCGCTGACAAGTGTGATTATGGCGCCTGCTGCTTCAGAAGCATTAATAGACGAATTAGTATTTAAGAAAAACAGCGTTGGTAATATGGGAATATTTTGGTTTCAAAGCCACAGACCGAACAAAAACAAGAGAATAAAAATGAAATTAACAGCACTTCATTGTTTTCGGTGAAGTCTAACAGCATTAATGTTTAGAAACGCAGTAATCAAATGAAAATTTACACTGTATAGTGAATTCATATTGTATAAATAATATATTTTTTGAAAACTTAAGAATTTCTTGTCCCAAAATGGTTTAAATTAGCTTGAAGTCCTGCAGTCACAGGCTTTAAAAATACATTATAAATGAAAATCTTACACACTATTAAAGAGGATTAGATTAGGTCAAGTTTTATTTATCCCAACATAACATTGCACATCCTGCGATGTGACTATTGCAGATATGCACATTGCGATATTGATGCTGAAACTATTTGATACAATATTTTAAACCTTTTGTAATATAATTTTTTTATTTAATTTATTTTTTTATTATTTTTTTTTTAGGGACGAAAAGGGACGTTACTGTACTGTCTGGCCCGAGTCCTTCAGCTGTTTGACGTAAGTGTTGCTTGCATTGGTCTTCCAACCTGAGATGATTGTTTCAAGGATTTGCAGCATCAGACAGTTGATTAACCCTTGTGTGCTGTTGGGGATGTTTTCATCCACTCCAGGGTGTTTTTGAGGCTTAATTTGGCCACAACTACTTCTGTTTCAGCAAATGGAATGATTTTTCGTGACAAATCTTATTTTGACACTTTTTGTGAAAATGCTTTGAAAATTTGCAAAACCTCAACAATACACTCTAGGCAAATTGACTACCCTTTTGTTATGTTCGGGGCTGTTTTTTCCCACTTGACTTCCATTGCAATGACATTTTTGATTGCAAAGCCGTCGCAAAATTGACACCTTAATGTATTGATTGTTGCTGGTAAAATTTGTAATTTTTACTTTTGACCATCAGTAACAGTGCAAAAAAACGCTTGGTTTCTAGCTTTTGAATGTATAAAGTATAAAAAGTGTGCATGTGAGAGACCTTTTTGGTAGACATGCTCAAAATAATAGATTTTATATACGTTTAAAGTTTGGTCCACTGTATGCTCGCAGTTGAAATAAATGTCAACCCTGACCGGAACAAGCGTATTACGTCAGTCGCGTCGCTTCATTTTCCAATCAAATGAAAGCAGAGGTGGGGTTTCTGTTGAGGTGACAGCAGTGTTTGTGTTGTCAAGACGACTTCGGAGAACTTTTAAAGAGAGGAAGAGAGACTAGTGGTCGCTGTTTTAAGTTATCCATTGCTTTACAAATCTTGAATATCACAATATTTTTAAATATCACAATTATAACAACATCGACAGCAACACTCGCGCACAATAGACCAGCTGATTCAGTTGTGTCCTAGTGACATAAAAGGCGCAGGTGCAACCACACGTGCCTACAGATGAATTTTGGCAAAGAAACAAAATGAAAGAGGAATATTGCTGGTCACAGTTTGACAGACGGGTTGATGACAAACCAGCGCTGATGCTGATAGTCTCTGTCCTGGATCATATAGGCTATTGATGATGTAGTGTACAACCAACAAACCAACCTTTTTCCTCTTGGAAAATTATGGTTATTAATATTCTTGTGAAATATCCATTTTTAAAATAACCTACATAATCCATGAGATTATCCAAAGATCCAAAAGATTTTCTTGATTTTTTTTTTTATTTATTTATTTTTTGTATAATGATAACTCTGCACCAAACTGAGCCTGTCATTTGACAGCTTATAAAACATGTATGCAAATTAATTCTATAGTAGCCTATACTTTACAAAAATTCAACATACTGAATGAGCCTTTTCATTCTTTCGTCACACTTAGCGCGTGCACATGAACCGCGAGTGAGAAAGAAAGTAAAAGCGCACAAGCATAAGATAAAATCAGATGCTCAAGACATAATCTTTACTCTTTAATGACTTGTTTAAAAATGTTGACAGAGGTTTGTGATATAAGAATTAGAGTAGAGCATCAATTAAATGCATAGGCCTATTTTCCGTGAAGTGATGAATTTAAGGTAGCCTGCTATTTTTATTTGATGGAAAAAAAAACATGATGTGAAAAAATGCCGGTTCTTAAAAAGGATTCAGTCAGGGTTTTCAGTTTGTAATCCAAATTTGTAATTTAAGTGGAAAAATGTTTAGGACAGGGCTATTTATTTTATTCTTTTTATGTAGTTTATTCTTTTTGTTTATGCTGTTCGAAACCCTTCAGGTGCGTGAAGATGTTCTGTTTTGAATCGCATGTTAAAATAAATCAGTATTTTAAGAGGCAATATGTAATGTGTCACACGAAATAGACATGTAAAACTGTTTGTGTTATTAAATAATAATGTAGTATTAATCTGACCAGTTAACCGTTAATATTTGGTTAACAAGCGGCGATTGTCGGTTGGTGAAATTAACCGAAATAAGCATCTCTACTTTGTGCACTGACCTTTATGTCAGGGAAAATCAAAATAAGCAGCTCAGCTCTCAGAACATAGTAAGCACTGTAAGTGTATTTATGCACACACACACTTTAATCTGTGTTTTACTCTATATAAAACCCAAAAAGATTTTTGCACAGGCCTATATAAAGGGTTAATGCTGCCAACTGATGATCAACACTAAAATGACATCTTTTGCCTCTTCCCAACAGGGAAAACCACCAATGATCAAGATTGCATGATTATTTGGTGTCATGGCTTTGCAATCAAAAAATGTGGTTCTAATGGAAGTCAATGGGGCAAAAATAGCCACCAACATAATGAAAGGGTTGTCAATTTGAACAGTACACAAGGGTTAAGGGATAAATCAGGAGTGTGAAATGGTCAAACCCATTCATTTCCACATCCCCAAGATGCTTATTGACAACTGGTGATGTTGTGCTGTCGGGTCTGCATGGTGTGTGTTTGAGTAAATGAGTGCTGCAGCAGGTGTTGGTTATAGCGTCTGTGTTTCTCAGGATGAGGAGAAGCGTGATAAAGCGGAGCTCATGCTGAAGGAGTCCTCCAGATGCGGCAGTCTGCAGAGCTCGTACCTGCTGTGGGCAATCAGCCGTGCCTCATCGGTAAGAGCTGGCTTTTGTGATGATGATGGTATTCATATGTTTGTTTGTTTTGCTAATGTGTTTGTTTCGTCTCCTCCAGACGGCCGACCCTGGCAGGTATCTGCAGTGCATGCGCACACTCAGGGACTATGCTGCTAGAGGATGCTGGGAAGCTCAGGTGACTGGAGAAATCTCATGTGTATTGAAAATGAAATGTAAAATCGGGGCTGTTTAACTTCTTCGCTTATTCTTCGTTATTCTTATTCTATTTTGGAAAATGTATTCATTTATTTACTTTGTTCATCTATTTCGCAATATTTATTTTTTTCTGTATTAGTCATCATATTCAGAGCCATAGAAATCTAGCATTTCTTACTTTAATTCATTTTATTCAGCATGAAACAAGTTTCAAGTTTTGCTACTGCTCTCACATAATTTATGATGCTGTTGTTTTATATATTTATAAATATTTTTATTGATTAGTTTAATATTTTATATAATTTATTTAGTTTTTAAATGTAAAACTATTTTCTTATTGTATATTTTAAATATGTATTTAGTTAATGTTAAACTTTATTTAATTTTTTTAAATTTTTTTAGTTTTTAAATTTTTTATTTATTTATTTTGTATTTTTTTATTATTTAGTTAAGTTTTTAATTGTTAAACTATTATTTTGTGTGTTTTTTAATTATTTAGTTGGTTTTTAAATGTAAAACCTATTTATTTATTTATTTAATTATTTTGTATTAAATTATTTAGTTTTTAAATGTAAAACTATATATTTTTATTTATTAATAATTGTTTTTTTAAATTATTTTGTTGATTAATTGTTAAACTATTTGTTTATTTTGTTTTTTAAATTTTAGTTGGTTTTTAAATGTAAAACTATTATTTATTAAATTATTTTGTATTTTTAAAATGTTTATTTTTAAATGTAGAAATATATTTTTTATTTATTTTTTAATTATTTGAATTATTTGGTTCGTTTTTAAATATAAATCTATATTTATTTATTTACTTTGTATTTAAAAAAAATTGATCATTTTTTTAATGTATGTTGTTAATGTTAAACTATATTTATTAATTAATTAATTTAATTTTTTTTACTTTTTATTTTTTTATTTAGTTGGTTTTTAAATGTGAAACTATTTAATTTGTGTTATTTATTTAGTTGGTTTTTAAATGTAAAACTCTATTTATTTTGTGTGTTTTATATTTATTTATATATATATATATATATATATATATATATATATATATATATATATATATATATATATATATATATATATATATATATATATATATATATTTTTTTAGTTTGTTTTTAAATATAAAACTATATTTCTTTATTTATTTATTTAATTCTTTTGTATTTTTTAAATTTATTTAGTTCGTTTTTAAATGTCAAACTATATATTTTTATTTATTTGTTATGTATTTTTAGTTTAGTTGGTTTTTAAATGTAAAACTATATTTATTGAATTATTTTGTATTTTAAAAAAATTGATCATTTTTTTAATGTATGTTGTTAATGTTAAACTATATTTATTAATTAATTAATTAAATTTTTTTTACTTTTTATTTTTTTTTTATTTTTTTATTTAGTTGGTTTTTAAATGTAAAACTCTATTTATTTTGTTTTATTTATATATATATATATATATATATATATATATATATATATATATATATATATATATATATATATATATATATATATATATATATATATATATATATATATTTAGTTGGTTTTTAAATATAAAACTATATTTATTGCTATATAATGTCAAACTATATATTTTTATTTATTTATGTATTTTTAGTTTAGTTGGTTTTTAAATGTAAAACTATATTTATTGAATTATTTTGTATTTTAAAATTTATTTAGTTTTTAATGTCACTATATTTTCATTTATTTATTTTTTTATTATTTAGTTGGTTTTTAAATGTAAAACTATATATTCTTATTTGTTTATTATTTTTTAATTATTTAGTTCATTTTAAATGTAAAACTGTATTTTGTATCTTTTTAATTTTAGTTTTTAAATGTCAAACTATATATATATATATATATATATATATATATATATATATATATATATATATATATATATATATATATATATATATATATATATATATATATATATTATGTAGTTGGTTTTTAAGTGTAAAACTATTTATTTATTTTGTATTTTAAAAAATAATTTTAGTTATTTTTTAAATGTAAAACTATATTATTTATTTTGTATTTTTGTTTTAAATTTTATTTATTTAGTATTTTTAAAGATGTATTTAGTTTATGTAAAACTTTATTTAATTATTTTGTATTTGAGAAAATGTTAGTTAGTTTTTAAATGTAAAACTATTTATTTATTTAGTATTTTTGTTTAAAATTTATTCGTTTTAAAATATTTAAAACTATTATTGTAGCAGAGTACATTTAAAATATTATTTTATATATTGTTTTAAAATAAAGTAGTTTTAAAAAAAAATGTATCAGGTATTGAATACATTTAAATATTTTATTGTATATTTCTATAATATGGTATAATCTTATACGATACTGTATTGTATAGATATAAGTTTTAATCATTTACTTTTATATATGCCCTACATTTTTTACGTTTTATTTATTTATGAACTTATTTCTGGTGATATAACTTTTTTTGTAGTGTGCTTTATTGAAAATGAGTTTCATCTATTCTATATTTGTGTTATACTTTGGTGACCATTTGTCAGAATTTTCATTATCATTATTAATATTATTATTATCATATTATCATTATTGTCATATTATTATGTATCATTAATTAGCAACTGTTTTTATTTTTCATTTGTATTTGGTTTCTTAGTATTTGGTTGGTTAATTTTTCCTTCTTTCCAAAATTGACGTTGATGGTGGACGTTGTAATGATTTATTTGTTTTTTAGTGAAGTCTCCAATCTTGCATCTGTTATATTTCCATTCTCATAATTTCCCTGCACTCAATCTACTCATTAAAAGTGCAAGCCCAGGAAAAGCTGCGTCACAATTCCTGTTAACTCATCTGTAGGTTTTCTGTGCCATTGTTGACATGATTCGCATTTAATCAGCAGCTGTGCCAGCTTGAATGCCACTCTGACGTGGGTAAACGGGCTGAGATTGGGGCTCTGAATGAGAATGATGCTTTTTTATCATGGACGTCTGTGCATTTGTGACTCAGCATTAAACACCCAATAAATGTTTTGTGTTTGTCTGACGTGTCTGTGGTCTCCAGCTGGCGTTTGTGAAGTCGTGTGGTTCTGCTAACCCTCTGGGTCTGGAGCCGCGGGCCTGCACTGAACTCGTGTCTCAGTTCTTCCAGACGGGACCCTCAGCCCTTCGGTACCAGCCGCATCTGCAGGGACAGGACATCACCACCAAGAGGTACAGCAAAGTCATATCTAATGCTTTTAATATAATGTATTATTGTTAACATTAAATGTTTAGACTTTCTTTATTATTATTTTGTTTATAGATTTAAACACATTGACTTAAAACAAAGGTTTACACAGTAATTAACATTAAGAGATACAATATATAAGAAAGTAAAATGATGATACACTAAGTAAATAAATAAATAAATACTGATCTTCAATTTTAATCCAAATGAGTCTAATTCTCTTCAGTTGCAGTCTCCTGTAGAATTAGTTATTTTGTTTATTTTAGGGAGAATCTGAATTTCTCCAGTTCCAAATGTTTCATTACATCCCTCAGTAAAAGTTTTGCTGACTGGTGTGAAACAAATTGTCTTAAATTAAACACTAATAAGACCAAAAATGATTGTTGATTTAAGTAGACATCCATCACAAGCGGTGCCCATAATTATACATGAGTCAGAAATTGAGATTGTTTCATCGCGGTACCTGGGTGTATATTTGAACAACAAGCTCAATTGGTCTGAAAATACAATTCAGCTGTATAAGAAGGGCCAGAGTTTAATTCATTTATTAAAATGACTGAGGTCCTTTGGTGTGTGTCAGACACTGTTAAAAACTTTTTATGATTATGTGGTGTCTTCTGTGATTCTGTATGCTGTAACCTGCTTGTTGGAGAAGGAGAAAAACAAATTAAATAAGCTTATAAAAAGGGCAGGTTCTGTTGTGGGGTGTGCACTACCTACCATAGAAGAGGTTGCACAAGATCGAATGCTAGACCAATTTGTCAGTATAATGAACCATGATAGTCATCCGCTTTTTGAGACAGTCCTAGCATGCGCAAGCTCTTTTAGTACAAGATTAATTCAACCCTGGTGTTACAGAGAAAGATACAGGAGGTCTTTTTTTGATTTGATTTGTGGAACTAAGGTGTGCAGTATGAAATGTAATTTTAGTATTGTTTTTATATATATGTAACTTATTTATTTTTAGTATGGAGAGCTCTGCTGTGACACGTGAATTTCCCTTTGGGGATTAATAAAGTCAAACAGTAACATGTGTAGGAGCAGCTTTCTTTTTCAAGTTTAATAATACTAACCTTCATGTTAGTAGCCTGACAAATGGAATTAAATTTTGTTCTGTGCTGTTTTTAGCTTTGGAATCAGTAGATAAGGAAGAGTACTGCAATAAAACTGACTGATTGGATGAAAACTTAAATGTAAAATTTGAAGAGGGGAAAAATTGCATAAAGTGATTACAAAGCTTATGTTAATATTAAAGCTGATATTAACTAAATATAAGCCAAGTCATAATACAATTGAATACAGGAATGCTATATAAATATTACAATTGTTGATTTTTATTAATTTTTCTTGATATTCATGTTGTCAGCAAGGTCCTTGTAAAGATAGATAGATGGATGGATGGATGGATGGATGGATAGATAGATAGATGTTAGTGATATAATATTTCTATACAAAGCATGGCAGCAACTCAATGCATGTAGACATGGTCAGACGATCTGCTGCAGTTCAAACCGAGCATCAGAATGGGGAAGAAAGGTGATTTAATTCACTTTGAACGTGGCATGGTTGCTGGTACCAGATGGGCTGGTCTGAGTATTTCAGAAACTGCTGATCTACTGGGATTTTCACGCACAACCATCTCTAGGGTTTACAGAGAATGGTCTGAAAAATAGAAATTACCCAGTGAGCGGCAGTTCTGTGGACGCAAATGCCTTGTTGATGCCAGAGGTCAGAGGAGAATGGTCAGACTGGTTCGAGCTGATAGAAAAGCAACAGTAACTCAAATAACCACTCGTTACTACCGAGGTATGCAGAGGAGCATCTCTAAATGCACAACATGTCCAACCTGGAGCTTTCTCTTGTAGGGGTGTGATTATGACGTAGCACCTGTTGTTGGTGTCCCGAGGGAAAAATCCTCCTGTCTACACTGACAACAGCTCATCAAACTGGGCTCGGCCCAGTCAGAAGCATAGCTGAAAGCTTCCATCATCCAGGTTAGGTTTCTGGAGTTTATGAACTGACAGAGCTGGGTGCACCTCTGAAAGGATCTAGCAGACTCAGACACTGCTCCAAACGAATTGACACTGTTTTTTTTCTTTCATAAAGCACGTAAACAAAGCTATTCTCTCTGTAAAATCCACGTTAGCCATTTAGCAACGAAGCTAAAGTCACCGGTTAGACAGAAGCCCAGCCCATGATGTGAATTTGTGCACAAATGAAGTGAGTAAACTCAAAGTTCGTGATTTATCCGTGCTTGCGGTGTCTGGTGTCCACACAGCATTAAAGTATTCCTTTTTAACTGCTTGAGTCAGTATTGTGACAATACCGTATAGCCGCGATAAAAGCTTCAGCTATTAATTACAACAAGAAAATTCAACATCAGCTGAAACTTAGCTCTTGTAAAGGTCCTAATCAATTAACCAATCCTGTATCTTTACTATTTTTGCCTCGTTTGTTGACCTCTTTGATCTGCTGTTTCAGGTACATTCTGGTGGATTGGTTGGTGGAAGTGACCACCACGAAGGACTTCTCCAGTCAGGTGCTGCACGTGACCATTAGTTGTGTGGACCGCTATCTGCACCTGCGCTCTGTGCCAAAGGCCCAGCTGCAGCTCCTGGGCATCGCCTGCATGGTCATCTGCACCCGGTGAGCCACCACACTCACAATATTACAGTATTAAAGTACACCTGAAATCAAAACCAACCGTATTGATTGTGTTAGCTCACATTGCTAGTTTTGTGGTGAACAATTCATTTGTGCATGTCATTAAGAAAAAAAATAGCCCTTGTAATGTTTAATCAAATCTGAAAATGCACTTCCTGTTTGTTTTCAGCTAAATTCCTCAGATTACGTCTGTCTGAGGTAATGGGCGTGGCAAACATACTTAACCACACCCCTCCAACCGTCAGTTTTGATAACAAACAGAAATGGTGTGGAGGAGGAGGAGTCTGTTAGGTTGTAATAACTCCCCCAAACCCTTTCCCCATCATTCTGAATGAAATGCCTACTTTACTACATCCAGTCAGCTCGCAGTAAAGAGAAACAAGCCACGCCCACTCATTTAATACACTGTTTCTCTAGGAACTTCATCACAATACGGGGAAAAAACTGTCACAGCTTTCAGGTCATGCGGACATTAATGTCTAAAATTAAAATTAAAGCAGTTTCTAAATATTTCTGGCTATCAATATGCTAATTTTAAGGTTATATATAAGCTAGCATTCTCCAAAAAGACTCAATTCATCCATATATATATATATATATATATATATATATATATATATATATATATATATATATCTCTATATCTCTATATCTCCGTCTATCTATAAATAAATAAGCACTTTCGGCAATAAAAGTCAACAATTGTTTTATTTCTGACATCACAGTGAATTTGAGCTTCTCATCAGGTCTTCTGACCAATCAAATGCTCTCTAGTGTATAAAGTGTCTTGCCACTACAAGATGCTAACGGCTAAAATCAATCTCTTATCCACATGTAGTGAAATTTACATACTGAGGGTTCACCACTATAAAAGAGCATGAATCAGATATACTTTAGCTCAACGACTCTGATTGGATGAGCTGTGATATAAACAAAATACTATTGGCTATTTGTTTTGAAAGTGGGAGGAGCTACTCATCGCCCCTCACCATCTTCATGTTTGTTGAAAATGTCACACGTTTAACAAAGCTGCGAATTTCAAGTCACTTCAGTGGACATTTAACGTGTTTTAACACTCATTTTAATGGCAGATTCATCAGCAAGGAGATCCTGACCATCCGTGAGGCGGTTTGGCTCACAGATAACACCTATCAGTATGAAGACCTGGTGCACATGATGGGCGAGGTTATCTCCGTGCTGGACGGCAAGATTCGGGTCAGTTTCACACACACAAGCACCCTCTTGTTTTCTTTCACAGGAACACACAGAAAACTCATTATAGGCTGCCAGATCGTATCAATTTCACCATGTGTCTGAGGTTTAGAGCTCTAAAACGGAGAGATCTTCCTTGCATTTTAAGACCCCAGTGACCAATGCAAAGACCATTACAGAAACCAGAGACCACTTGAAGAATTTAAATATTTAATCAAGAACGTCGATTACTAATGCAGTTCATTCAGTATTGGCAAGCTTATTAAATTTAAAAAAAAATATTATTTTACAATATAGCATTTGTATTTTTTCTATAATCCAAGTATTTTTATTAATTGTTTAATTAGTATTTCTTTTTAAAATATTTTAAAAATTTTATGTTTAAATGTTTAAATTAATTATTTTGCACAGCTCCAAAATTAAGATAAACTTGAATGTATTGTATGTGTCTCTAAAATTATAAATGCATAAAAATATAGATTTTTATTATAATTGCACAAATAAATTTATTGAAATAAATCTATTAACATTAGTTGATGAATATACTGTGGTTCATGTTAACTCACAATGTATTAGCTAATGTTAACAAGCATCAATCTGGATTTAGTAATATATTGGTAAATGTTAAACTATGATTCATAAATTTTGTACAAATATTGTTCTTACCTAATGAAACCTTATTGTAAAGTATGTAAATGTGTTTTTTTTTTATACTTTTTTTATTTATCAGACCCCCCCCTAGGTTTTCCTAGGCAATCGCTAAATGCAACACAAAATCAACAGTCGCAAATATTTGAAATCCTGCAAAATTCTTAATTAAACGCAAAATAATCGCGGAAAATGTCAATAATCTCATAAATGATCTAATTCCAAACCATATAATCAAATTATATTTATTTCATTTTGCAATTAATGGTTTACATAACTTCTAGACATTGCATACGCAGCGCACGTGACTTATTTGAGTGTCTCGCGAAAAATGACATCTCACCTGCACCCTTGCAATCATTACATTACATGAGAGTGGGGGGAATGTTTCACATCCTGTGCAGTAAGCAGACGCGGAAGAAGCGCAAGTGCTTCACATGTGGAGTCAATGCAAAGATGTCCGTTTATAAAAATAAGTCATGCAACCGTCCCTTTGGCTTAATCCCTACCGTTTTAGATCTGTTTCAGATCTTGTCTTGACAAGAAACCAAAATAAAGAAGCTTTGTTTTTATGATTTATGTCACTGTGTCAGATTGCACACTTAACATAGTATGTTACCTAATATGGTAAATAATAAACATATATTTTTTTATATTTATATATTTTTTTTTAATCGCAAAATTGTCAGTAAATTTCTTGGAATTACCACCACAAAATCAATCGTTTATGAAAAAAATGATGAAAGACTGATTTGTTTTTATTTATTATTTATTTTAATAAATTTTTTATTCCTAGATAAAGTTAAATATGCAAATATATATATTTTATTGCTTAATTTGACTTACTAAATATTTACATCTTTTTTTATATTACATATACGTCATTTATTTGCAAGTAATTTTTTAAATATATTTTTAACCGTAGCGAAACCTGGCTAATAGCCATTATAGCCTACTATTGTAAATAATAAAACATTACAAAAGAGTACTCCCTAATGCACAGATACATGTTAGTTTTTACTTAAAAATATAACTGTCTGAGTTTACACGAGTACTACAAGCAGGCCTTGACTGGTGCTTGTTGTGTATTGGAGTCGATGATAATGTGAGTGTTTTTCCTTAGACCCCTTCAGTGTTGGATTATGGGGAGGTGCTGCTGACGTTGCTGCCGGTGGAGCGTCGCTCTGCTCACCTCTTCAGCTACATCTGTGAGCTGTCTCTGCTCTGCTCACCCGTCACTGTTCCCGGACCAGCCCGTCTCGCCAGCGCCATCCTGCTGCTCACCAGAGCACTGCACAACTACGGTACCAGCACTCTTATACACCCTTCTCCAAAAAGAGTACGGTATTTTACTTTAGCAATCAAAAGGATGCATTTTGTTGCCATCTTTGTGTTTAAGGCCGAAAATGGAGAGAAAAAAAAGTGTTTTTAACTGAAAATGTGTTCGTGTATGTGTGTATATTGCCTTAGTTGAAGTTTTTGGGGGTTTTTAAACATGCATTTCTCCACAGTTCCTGTGTGGCCCATCCAGCTGCAGGAAAACACTGGTTTCTCCAAGCAAGATCTGGTCTCATGTGCTTTAACGCTCTACGTCAAATGGTGAGTGTCTATATTAGTTATCCGTATGTGTTCCATCAAGTTAATTCACACAGATTGAGTTTGATGGGGATCTGTGAGCCTGGGAGAAGGTTGCATAAACAACTGGCAGCTGTGGTTTCTCTTTTACAATACTATATTCAGTTGTTTCCAGTTGAAAAATATGCTTTTAAATTTTTGTACAACTTCTAGCCAGGGGTGTGAAACATCGACAGAATATATAATTTGGCATGCATTTTAATAATAAGACTTTGCTAATTGTATTTTTGTGCATTTGTTCATTCGGTTTGGTAAGCACATTGCTAGTTTAGTATTTTTGCGGGTTTAGGTAGGCAATTTGGCTGGTAGTATATAACAAATGATCCCACATAATTTCTTGCTTCATTTGGGAATATTTTCATACAGTCATACCAGTTTTTTCAGACATAAACTGTCACAACGTGAGAAATTATCCGCTGTAGTTTAGAAATGGTAATAAAATTTGTAACATAATAAATTTTTCTAATAATAATAAATAAAATTTTCCTACATTTGTAACGATCACAGAGAGATCTCCTCTTTCGTCATTCAAATCACATGTATGAAAGCATTTAGGCTTTCCTAAAGTATATTGTTGACTAAAGAAGTTGTGGTAGGTTATTTGGGATGACTTGTTTAGCCTGCATTAATGCATTCAGTGCAAGCTGCACGATTAATCAATAAAAGATCGGGATCTCAACACCTGCGCAACATAAATTATAAATGATGGTGATGTGCATATGTTTATTAATCCTTTGAATCGCTGTATTCAAATCTGTGTTTGAAAAATGCAAAAATCAAGAAAGAGATTCAGTCTTTTGAGTTTAGAACTTACAAACAGTTAAATAACACAGAAGCACTGGGATAAGTTTATAGTTTAGATAAAACCACTGATGTTTATGGTAAAGATTAAAACCACCGTCATATGCATTTAACTTGACGCTCAAAAATGAAAGTTGTAGGCAGCAATTACGTTATTTAACCAATAGGTGGCGACAACCAGCCATTAAAAATATGCCATTGAATAATTCTTCAAAAATGATCCATCTAGCAATGAAATGTAAAGATTTATGAGTGAATAACTGAATCATTTATTCAAAATGAGACTAAAAATAAACATGGGTTGTACAAATTTTAATTTATGGTAAATGTAGATTATGATTTCTTCATTCAGCGTTATCAGCAACACTACTGAAGCACTGAATATTTTACAATTTATTTTTATTTAGCTGATTACATTTTCGTTTCATTTTTACTGAAGATCCATGCTCGAAGTTCTGTTTGAAGTGGTATGAAGCACCATAGCTCTATTAAAATGTGACTTGCACGTGCCTTGGAAGGAATATGAATAAGCTTAGGGTTATTTCCAGTTAAGGCGCACAGCTTGGCACATGACACGCGCGCATTTTCCTGGTGAACCTAGTTGAAAACATTTTAGAATGCCTTGTGCGCACCACGATTTATGCAAGTAGAGACATCCCAAGTCTCCGGAAGTTTCGGAAATCTCCCGCATATGCATAGAGACCCCCAGATGCCCGCAAACGAATGATAATCACGCGTCCCATCCCCCGGAAATAATGAAAGCTCAGATTTGATTATCGTAATTGGTTTTGTTAGAGTTTGTGGTTTACTGTGAGATTATTGTAGACACAGATGTTGATCTACCTTTTAGGTTTGCTTTGATTGTTCAGCGTTTACACACTATCAATGTACACACTTTGTGACATTTCATTTAAGTGCATGCCCTGCAGGCCCGTCCGCTACACCACTGGTTGATATATAGTTTATATTCTTATATATGCCTATATAATTTATTTTCTTAATTTTTTTCTTTTTATTGCAAATACAAATTGTCCATGTTAATTATCCACATTCAATCCGTCAAGTTAATTCATCCAAATGAAGTTTTCTGGTAATGGAGAGCCTCTATGGTGTTTTCTCATCTTGGCTCTGCTGTGGTTTATCGCAGCTGCTCTTCAGTGTCTCTATGGAGGCAGTAATGTGCATTCAGAGCACGCCGTTAACATGTTTAGCGCTTCTCACTTCTGTCCTTTATGAGAAGCACAATCAACATCTCATCCGGGTTTGATCAGTCCTGCAGATTAAACTTCAGTCCCACAGTGGCTCATAAACCTGCACATAAACTGTCTCACTTTCTACACGGGCAACTCGTTTTTAAGGCAGCGTTCAAGCTTATAAAGCCTCATCAGTGACCGATTTTTGAAACCTTCTGATGGACCATTTTTTAGTGTAATTACATAAATTGTGTACAACCTGTGTGGTGTTATAACATAAATACATGTTATTAAATTATATATTAAAAAAAAAAAATCTTAAATATTTTTATTTAAATTGGAGTAATACTTGTTTCGATTTTATGAGTAGTAATCATAGACTGTAAAAGATATGAACATAGTATCCGCGACAGCACCCATAGGTTTCTGGATTACGCAAATAAATCTACAAGTGGGCGTGGCCAGTTTTTGCCATTATGTTCTTGTCATTGCACCAACTGGGGATAACCAAAAAAAGAGCCACTAAGCATAGTTCTTATGACGTTTTTCGCGAGGAAAACGTGAATTGCATCCAAATACTTCAAATATAGTCTCTGTTAGCAAATGCAAGTCTATTCATGAAATCAGGGCATAACACTGTATGACAACATTTCAGATGACTGTTTTATAGGCTACAGCTTATCAATCTGACAGATTCTGGAGTGCATCACAGGTCTAAAGAAAATTATAAATGCTAAATTATCTTAAAACATTTGTCAATAACAATAAAAAAAGTTCAGTATGAAGCGCTATAGCTTTATTAAAATGTGGCTGCTGAGCATGCACCTTGGAAGGAATGTCAATAAGCTTAGGATTATTTCCAATCAAGGCATACAGCTTGGCACATGACACGCGCGCCTTTTCCGGGTACACCTAGTTGAAAACATTTCAGAATGCCACGTGCGCACCTCAATTCATGCAAGTACAGACATCCCAAGTCTCCCTGAAGTTTCGGAAGTCTCCTGCATATGCATAGAGGGTAAATAAGTATATAATTTTACTCACCTGGGAAATGAAGGCTACTTGAATGGTTTGTGAACACGATTAAGTGCACACAGCATGCCGTATTATCTGATAATTGTAGGAAATAATTCCAAAGAGAATTGACTGTGTGATGCCACATAAAATGAAACAAAAATACGATGTATATGCCGAGTTCAGCGGCTAATCAGCAGGAATGGCATGATGGTGACCAGCGAGACCTAGCTGTCACTCAAGTGGCCATGCCCTTAATTATGCAGACTTAATATAACTTAATAAAAACAAAACAATTGAGTTGTCAAGAAGTGTAATATTAGCTATATTAGCTATATATGCCAAAATCGTTCTTTGTACCAGGCTGTAAACACCTTTTTTTCTGCTGTAAAGTTGGCTATTTTAACATTAGGGTCAAAAGAATCTGCTCTAATTTGGAGCCAGGCCTAGTGGAACTTCAATGAATTGCAGTTTGTTACTTCCGTATTAGCCTCACAAGAGAGAACCGAGAGAGAGTGGAATGTTGCTGCTTGTTAGTAATTTATTTTTTTATTAGTTATCTTCCTTTTGTTTTAATAATGTGTTTGTAATTATTAATAGAGTTGTACTATATGTAATAATAGCGTTAAACCATTTTTAATTAAAATATTATTATTAATAATAAAACTATTATAGTCGTAAATGGTTTAATGTTGTTATTCACAAAGTAAGGCAATCATTTTGAATTCACTCTTTGAATGAAGCGGTGCTTTCTAACAAAACTGCTGTGTTTATTTCTATCAGGACTTTTCACTTCCTAATTGAATGATTTCTTTTGACATTTCCCACTTTCTCCTGCTGCCTTCATTGGCTTTTTTATTAAGCTTGTGGCAGTGCATTCTGGCATTACCTTCTACAAAAAGACATGATTTTTTTTCCTGAAAATTGGAATTGTGAGCATTAACGCTTGACGGAGGGTGTGTCTAAAGCTAGGTGCTGACGCGATCGTCATAACAACAATAGCTAATGAAATTAGAGTGTAATCGGTTACTGACTGAACTGGGGTATTTGCATAAAGCGATCCGATTGGCTGACGCTTGCGTTGTGACAGTTTATCCACTGTAGTTTAGAAATGGTAATACTGGCTCGTTTCCACTGACTGGTACGGTTCGGTTTGGTACGGGTCACCTTTATCAGGCTTGCGTTTCCACTAACAAGGGTACCCCTTTGGTGGGCGTGGTATATGACAAAGTTTCAGTCGACGTCATTCTCGCTCGAGGAAATGTCTACTATAAAGCTGTATGGGTCATTCACATATCATATGAAAAGCAATTCTCATAAAACAGATGCTTTACACATAAATACTTGTGTAGAAATGTTTATTAGTAACTTTTCAATGAACATAAGTTGATTATAACTGCAGATCAATGACAGTGCGAAACAGCCTACTGTAACGTCTGTAATTATATAAAATAAATAAATGAATATATATGAACACATACAGCCCCTTACAGTCTCCGATATGTTACCAACTACAAAAGAACTACACACAGCAGACATTTTGCCCGTATTTAGGTTCAAAACAACACAAATTATAGCCCACAGTCAGTGAAAACCTCTCATCTGTGTCTGTAATCTTCAGCAGCACATGTAGCCTCTGTTAGAGAGTAATTCCCGGTTCATATTAGTCCAAAAGGTGAAGATAATAAGTTAGTTATACATGGCATTTTGTTCATGTTTACTGAAAAATAATGTGCTCCTTTTTTTCCGGCTTCTACTTTGTTTCTTCACGCTTCACTCTCGCGTTTGTCAGTGTCTGACAGGATCGGGTTTCAAAAGCACGTCAATAATCAAGTGCAGGTTATTATCATCAGCTCAAGAAGTCTGTTATTTCAGATATAGACGCGCGTGAGCACAAGCAAGAAAGCGAAACCGCACTTCAGAGTGGCTGGTAAAAAAACTACGGGGCACAGGGTAAATCTGCTCTTCTTGGATTTGTGACTGTTCATCAAGATGACGACAAGGTTTGTTTGAGCCCAGATCGATCACGGCTCATTATTATATGTATTTATATTTCCGCTATAATCTCTCGCTGTGTTTTTCAAACATGGCGGTTTTTTTGTTTTCATTCTGGTTTGTTGCGTAAGCGAATGACGTATCTCTGTAAACCAATAGTGTTCAGCTGCGCTTGTGGCTCCGCCTTTTGGTACCCTTTCTCGTGATTGGTACCCTTTCGAAAGGGTGCCGAAAAAGTGGTTCGGTACGCTTTTTGACAGTGGAAACGGCCATAAAGCGTACCGAACCGTACCGTACCACGCCATTAAAGTTAAGAAATTCCCAACTTCTGCAGTGAGCAATGCTGCTTCAACTCTGAAAACTGTACTGACACAGTTTCAATCTACTATAATCTTCTATGTTAAGCTGCTTTGACACGATCTACATTGTAAAAGCCCTATAGAAATAAAGATTAATTGAATTGAATTGCTGAAGCGGCGCCAAATATCCACAATTCAGTTCTTTTTAATACAGTTCCTTGGCGGTTATACCTTTTATTCATTCAGTCGAGTCCAATGAGTTCTTTTTAAGAAATTAATTTTTTATTCGGCAGCTTGAAACTAACAAAAAAACAAACTAAATAACAATTAAATAAGGTCAAATAAAACATCCATAAATACAATTCGAGTCATTCTTTTTTTCTATAGCGTATAGCGTTTATACAATGTAGATTGTGTCAAAGCAATTTAAGAAAGAAATTCTAGTAGATTGAAACTGTTTCAGTCCAGTTTTCAGAGTATAAGTTCAGTTCTGTGTGGCTGAATTTTCACTGCTGGAAGTCCAAGCACTGAAGAGCAAATCCATCGATGTGCAGCTCCACATGTCCCAAACCAAGCAAGCCAGTGGCAAGAAACCAAACTTCACTAATTGATGAAAGTGAAGGAAAAAACCTTGAGAAACCAGGCTCAGTTGGGCACGACCATTTCTCCTCTGGCCAAACTTCAGAGTGCCTCACATGTTTTACTTAATATTTGGCTACATAATACAAGATATTCTATCTATTTTTAACTTTCTAGCAAATTGTTAGTCCTCTAGTGTGAATTGAGTTTCACACGTTGGTGGATTGTTTAAATTTAAACACCATGTTAAAATGAAAACGCACTAGTGTAGTCTTTTCCCTATTATGTTCTCTTCAGGATGACAGAGCTTTCTCAACGGTAGAGATTCTGGGATTGCTCTTAGCGAGTTGGGAACTAAGATAATAACCCAGTGTGAGGTTACTGTAGAGCTGGATGTTTGTGATTGAGGATTAATGTGGTCTGCTTGAGTGTGTGCAGGTCAGATTGAATCTGTGTGCTCTCTGTGGAAATGAGTCATGAAGCTCTGTGTCTGTTCTGAACTGCCCTTCTGCAGTATCTATAAAACACTTCACATCTGCTTCTGTTCAATAAATATAGGAAATGGACAATTCTGTGACTCATTTGTGGAAATCTTTCTTTTGTTTATTACATTCATTCATTTTCTTTTCAGCTTAGTCCCCTTATTAATCAAAGCGGAATGAACCGCCAACTTATCCAAAAAACATCTGCTGGATAACACAGCGGATGCCCTTCCAGCTGCAACCCATGACTGGGAAACATCCATACGCACTCACTCACACACTACAGACAATTTAGCTTACCCAATTCACCTATAGCGCATGTCTTTGGACTTGTGGGAGAACCGGAGCACCCGGAGGAAACCCACGCGAACCTAGGGAGAACATGCAAACTCCCCGCAGAAATGCCAACTGACCCAGCCGAGGCTCGAACCAGCGACCTTCTTGCTGTGAGGCGATTGTGCTACCCCCTGCGCCACCTTGCTGCCATAATATGAATACAAAGACTATAAATAATATTTAATGGAAATAATAAATGAGTAATAATTTTACAATTAATATAATTGTTTTGAGGGGCCATTCACATGATTCATCTTTGCCTCAAAAAAAAACACACACATTCTGGCAATTATGAATCTCATGTTTTTAGAGTGCTTCTGATAGGTCCACTGCTTTGGAACTGATATTGAGCAGTCCTGTGTGAATGTTTTTACACAAAATTCGTACGAATTTCACTCGCCATCTTAAAATAATGCTCAAGTATATCAATGTTAATGCAAAATAGCCTGTAACGTCTGCAATTATATAAAATAAATAAATATATGACACACATACAGACATTTACTATCTCCAAAATGTTACCAATAATAGAAAACTTACACACAATGTAGATTTAGGCTTTATTTGGGTTAAACCAAACGAATCAGGGTATACAGTCAGTGCAAGGCTCTTATCTGTATCTTTAATCTTCACCAACACATGTAACCTCTTGTTAAAAAGTACTTTCGTCGTTCCGAGTTCATAATAGTCCAAAAGATGATGATAATAATTAAACATTGCCATTTATTCATGTGTTAGGTTGCTGAAAGAATCATTAGATTGTTCGTTTTTTCGTGCTTCGTTCTCGTGTTAACCGTTTCTGAAACCATGTGAGAATCCGCACTTCAATAATCAAGTGCACATTATTATCATGAGCCCAAGTTATTTCAAAAATAGCCAAGCGATGAGCAAAAGTGGAACCCCTGACACTTGAGGCCGATTTATACATCTTGGTAGCGCTGACGAGTGTGGGCGGAGGTGAGAGCCGTGCGATCCCGATGAAGCGAGTGTTTACAAGTGTTGTGTCTCGTGAAGCAGCTCAAGATGAAGACTTTTGTTTTGTGTTAGCCTCATGGTTAAAGCTGTTGCACGTCTGCCGATTCCTACCTCAAAATGAGCGAGTTTGAGCCACTTGTACATTTTAAGGTATCGTTCAGAAAGAACAAAACAACAGCGAAAAAACTCGACACAAAGGAACATAAACACCCACTGCCAGCTAACGTTTCGGAAGTGTTGTTGCAGAGGAACACAAACAGCGCGCAGAACATGTGTTGTATGCGGCATGGGTCACACCGATCACTTGACGCAGTGTAAACCAGGCTTAAGATGATCTTGTAACCCACAACAGGATTTCTCCCCTGCATTTTTTTTGTGATTAAACAGCTCTTCTTAGTATGTGGCTGTTTATCATAAAAAGACAACAAGGTCTGAGCTCGGGTTGATCATGGCTCATTATTATATGTATTATTATGGTGTAATGTGTCGGCTGTGTATTAAAAAATGCCGCTTCCTCTGTTTTCATTCTCATGGCTTGTTGCATGCGCTAGTGACGCATCTCTGTAAACCAATAGCGTTCAGCTTTGCATCTAGCATCACTATGTTGGTACCATTTCTATTGTGCTGGCACCCTTTGGAAAGGGTACCGAAAAATTGGTAAGGTATGGTATATCGCCTTTTGGTACCTTTTGACAGGGGAAACGGGCCAAAAAAAAGCGTACCGAACTGTACCACTCAGTGGAAACAAGCCGCAACGCTTCCCTGTAGTTGATAAATTGGTAATAAAACAATATGTTTATGTAAATATTCTCACTGTCTCTGTCTTTTTTCCCAGTTTTGGTCAAGATGTGCCTAAAGACTATAGGCACGTGTCTCTGACTGGAGTCAAGCAGAGGTTTGAGGATGATTCGTATCAGCAGATCAGCAAAGACACGGTGTGTGTTTTTTCAGATTTACTGTAGTGTAGTGTGTGTGCTAAGAAGGGTGTGTGTGACCTGAAGTGTGTTTGTTCACAGGTGATGGGCTTTAAGGAGCTGTGTCAGGTGCTGGAGGTGCCAGAGGTGGAGCCTCAGGTGGAAGCGTCCAGTACCAGCGGTCAGATCACAGAGATGCACACCTTCCTGTCTTCACCCACCAGCAGCAGCAAGAGGTGGAGAACACACTGTACATTCACTTGATCAGATCCTGTCTTAGTGCTGCACCTATTATTTTATTATTCATTTATTTATCTTTTTCGTTTTTGTTAGGCCTTTATTCCATTCTTTCATTTGTTTTTCTTGTTTCATTCTTTCTGTCGTTTGTTTGTTTGTTTGTTTGTTTGTTTGTTTCTTCTAATATTTTTTTTTATTAGACAAAAAAAAATTATGTCCTAATATCTTTTGTTTGTTTGGTTGTTTCTTCCGTTTGTTTTTGTGTTTGTTTCTTTCGTTTGTTTGTTTAGTTCTTTTGTTTGTTTTAGTTTGTTTCTTTTGTTTGGTTTAGTTCTTTTGTTTGTTTTTTGTTTTGTTCGTTTCTTTCATTTAAGTTCTTTTGTGTTTTTGTTTTAGTTTTTCTGTTTGTTTCTTGTTTCTTTGTTTTGTTCGTTTCTTTTGTTTGTTTAGTTCTTTGTTTGTTTGTTTCTTTTTTTTGGTTTAGTTCTTTTGTTTGTTCTTTGTTTTGTTTTGTTCAGTTTAATTTGTTGTTTGTTTTGTACATTTCTTTAATTTGTTTCAGTTCTTTGTTCATTTGTTTGTTCAGTTGTTTTATTTATTTTTGTTTGTTTTGTTCAGTTCTTTTGTTTGTTTAGTTTTTTGTTTGTTTCTTTTGTTTGTTCAGTTCTTTTGTTTGTTTGTTTGTTTGTTTGTTTCTTTTGTTTGGTTTAGTTCTTTTGGTTGTTTTTTGTTTTGTTCATTTCTTTCATTTGTTCAGTTCTTTTGTTTTTTGTTTTAGTTCTTCTGTTTGTTTCTATTGTTTGTTTAGTTCTTTGTTTGTTTCTTTCTTTTGTTTGGTTTAGTTCTTTTGTTTGTTCTTTGTTTTGTTCGTTTCTTTCGTTTGTTTAGTTATTTTGTTTGTTTTCTTTATTTCTGTCTTTCGTTTGTTTGTTCACTTCTTTTGTGTTTTTCTTTTTTTTGTTTATATCTTTTCTTTTTTTTTTTTTTTGTCTTTTTAACAAACAAATTACCTAATTTTCACAAACACATTTGACTTTCTTCTATTAAACATAAAAGATAGATTGAAACCTGTACAACTGTATTATTTTACAAATGAAGCCAGTGTCTGTGGGCAGCCAATGCCCCATTTAAACACTTAAACCTTTGCAGGAAAGGGAAGTTTTTATTTTATTTTATATATATTTTTTTTAAATATCCGTGGCAAAAAAAATACTTTTATTTATTTATTTTTTGGTCCATGATCACATATTTGCCTGAGAAAGTGTGTGTGTGTGTGTGTGTGTGTGTGTGTGTGTGTGTGTGTGTGTGTGTGTGTGTTTGTTTTTATATCCTGGCGGGGACTTGGACCTGTTTGCACACCAAACCCGTGGGGACCTTTTGAGCGGTGGGGACCTGAATGTGGGTCCCCACCGGCACAACCATTGAAACTGATAGAAAAGGCCATTTTAACATAGGGGGCAGTGTTTTTCTGAATTTTCCCAAAAGTCCTTTTGGGGTTGGTTTCATCAGACATGAACTGTGTGTGTGTAAAAAGTGTGTATGAGAGTGCGCCTTCAATGGTCAATATTGGAACAACTGTGTGTGCAGTTTTTTGCGAGTGCGCCCTCTATGGTCAATATTGGAACAACCGGATGTGCTGTTTTGAAAGTGCGCCCTCTATGGTCAATATTGGAACAACCAGATGTGCGGTTTTGAGAGTGCGCCCTCTATGGTCAATATTGGAACAACCATATGTACGTTATTGAGAGTGCACCCTCAATGGTCAGTATTAACTGAATAACACTATTAACTAATGATGATTAACACTAATTAATTTAATTTGCAGATACAAGCTAATTTTAATCATGCAATATTATTATTTAATTAAAAGAAATTGTAAAACTTGTTAAATGATTATGGACTTTTTCCAGAAGTGAGAAAGTAATGAAGTAAACAATGATTTTTACATACACATTTACATTAAATATTACACTCTCATTAATAAGCACTGAAATTACATGAAGTTGATGAGCACAACCAAAATTATATGAATTTAGACAGATTTTTCTGTTTTTAATGACAAGGAAGGTGCACTATAATGTATTTTCCTATGTTATAAGAATATATTTTTAGTGAGAACAATGATCATTGATGCACAGTACTATTATTTTGACAGACGCTGCTTGATATATGATGGAATGGTCTATTCTTCAGTTTGATCTAACGATAATAGCTTATTGTACAACTGCAAGCACTGTATTTGAAGGAAATAACCTAAAAAAATGATTAAGATTTAGAAAAACACATTTTCAGTGATGCGCAGAGACAGATAATTGTACTTACAAAAAAAAAAATATATATATATATATATATGAGTTTCTTTAAAATAGATAACAGATGTGCACATTATCTGCACAGCTTTATCAATGTAATTAAATTTAAGTTTAAAACAATCATGGACCATTTTCATTTATCTATTGGAATATTTATCCTAAAACATGATATAGATATTAGATTATTATTAGCAATAAAAATCTGAGTTTTTACTGCATGGATAACTATGGGGCAGCCAGCTCCATCAAATTTTGCACTGCTTCCAGCTTTTGAGCAAATGAGGTAGGTTTTGCTGTTATGTGTATCAACAAAACCCAAGTGATGTTCAAGCACTGCTCATTTTGGCCATTGACAATTTTGCATACTTTCAGGCTGTAGTTTATATTAAAATATGACCCATGTTATCAGTTCTTAATACAATGATGTGGATTTAGCCAAGTAATGCATGTTGCATAAACGCCAACGCTCTTATGGTTATCAGCTGGAGTGCCAACAAGACTCAAGGGCACTCCAGTTTATATGTACACATTTACCAGCTACTCACCAACATCATGCTTTGCACCAATCCCATTACTCTCTACAGCTGATGACAATCTGGATTTGTCACGCACATATATCTGCAGGTCATTATTGGCAGCCTCAGCCTCAGCTCTACGCCCAAGCATTCCTCAGCTCCGCTTCACGCCCAGGCCTGTCACGGCTTGGCTCCACACACATGCTCGCCTCAGCCCCACACACATGCCTCGCACAGCACTGCTTCACGCCCAGGCCCACCTCAGCTCCGCTTAACACCAAGGCACGTCACGGCTCGGCTTCACACCCAGGCTTGTCTCAGCTCCACACACATGCCCGCCACAGCACCACTTCATGCCCAGGCCCGCCTCAGCTCTGCTCCATGCTCAGTCCTGCCTCAGCTCCGCTTCACACCTAGGCTCGCCTCAGCTCTGCTCTACGCTCATGCCTGCCTCAGCTCAACCTCAGCTCCATGCCCAGGCCTGCCTCAGCTCCACTTCACACCTAGGCCAGCCTCAGCTCTGCTGCACACCCATGCCTACCTCAGCTCAGCCTCAGCTCCACACCCAGACCTGCCTCAGCTCCACTTCACGCCCAGGCTCACCTCAGCTCCACACCCATGCCCGGCACAGCTCCGCTTCACGCCCAGTCCTGCCTCAGTTCCGCTTCACGTCCAGGCCTGTCACGGCTCGGCTGCACACCCAGGCTCACCTCAGCTCCACCCCAGCTTTGCTTCACGCCCAGGTCCGCC
>NC_079437.1:10257590-10280797 GCF_903798145.1 Danio aesculapii | reverse complement strand
ACACACACACACACAGTCTGGCTGAACTCTCCACCTCTCTCTCTATTCAACACAAACACTGACTCATGCTTCACATCACGAAAACCCCCGAGCCACGACTCAACAAGACCTCAAAAATAAAAATCAGCAATAGCAGCGGGTCACTTGACTTTATTATCGACAATGTTGATCTCTCCCGGCTGATCAAGTTTCTCTTATCAATATTGCTCATCAAATATCCGGATGCATCTAATGTTGCATGTCTGATCACTTCAACATGAGCGTCTGCTTATGAATATATGGCAGTATGAATATATAGCACAAGCTTGATGCTGATTGGCTGACAACAAAATACTAAAACTAGCTACTATTTAATCACAAGTAAATTCAATCATTAAGCCATTATAATGTGCATGATATAAGAGTTTAAATATGTCTTTTAATATTATTTTTATTAATATATTAACTTTTTTACCTGTTTATTACGTTTATTAAGTCAAAATGAATCGCCCCTTGTGCAAATTTCTTTTTCTTTTTCAAATATTTTCCAATAGATCTTTAACAGAGCAAGGACATTTCTCACAGTATTTCCTATAATATTTTTTTCTTCTGGAGAAAGTCTTATTTGTTTTATTTTGGCTAGAATAAAAGTAGGTTTAATTTTTTTTTAAACTATTTTAAAGGTCAAAATTATTAACCCCTGTAGTCAATATTTGTTCTCCATAGTCCACAGAACAAACCCTCATTATACAATGACTTGCCTAATTTCCCTAACCTGCCTAGTTAACCTAGTTACGCCTTTAAATCTCACTTTAAGCTGAATACTGGTATCTTAAAACATATCTAGTCAAATATTATTATATTCTTTAAACAGACACAAAGCAAATCTGGTTGAGTGGAGCTGATGGGAGTATACACTAACCTGCACATTATTCATTATCCACAAGATGGCGCCAAACATATGAATGTGGAAGTGTTGCCAATTTAGCAACCTTTCAGACCCCCCTAGCAACAAATTTCCAAAAGAGACTAGCGGCAAATCTTTTTTTTTTTTTGGTGTTACTGTACTGTTTCTACACTTCTCCATGAGCTGCGGGTGATTCCATTGTATTTTATAGTCATTGGCTGATTATATGATTTTAATATTTAGAATTTGCAAACAATACTTTTCTGAAATTATGTTATTAAGGAGAAAGTGTGAATGTGCACATCTAAAACCAACTTTACCCCAATGCCAGTATTGGGGAAATATCATTCCTGCACCCGCTGGCCTGTCAACAAATACGCTTGACAAAGTGCGTGTCTCCATAGAGTTTTCTAACTGGTGAATGACATGACCTAGTGTTATATCTATTCGGAGAGCGTGACTTAAGGAGGCGTGGCTTTGGATGGCGGGGGGTGGGGGGTGTAAAATTTCTAAGCTATTAGCTATATTAGCATTCTTGCAGATCACCTACTGCATATTTAACCATAGGCTGATAACAAACAGAATCGGTTAGACATGATGATGTCAGTAATATGCAAATTGAAGTATGAAGTAATCTAGTGACATTTAGCGACTTTGAGCAGAACTTGGCACCTTTTCATTTAAAATAGTTGGCAACACTGGAATGTGGATGTGATTTGAAGTTCCCGGATGAGCCGGTGTTATTTAGCGGTTGTTATCTGGAAATAACATACCTCGGAATGTTGCGACTGCCAATTAGAATCAAGTATACCAGACAACCTTGTAATAAACACTAACAAACAGCCTACATGCAAGCTAATTAGCAACTAGTTACATCTTTTCATTCTTGTGGGGTTCACTCATCTGATCGCTATCACTGATGAGCGCACATGCCAAGCCACACCTGTTACCAGTCTCCTCAAATTTCCTTGCTATTTAAGCTCTCCTTTTTCCACTTTCTAGTTGCTTGTGTGCCCTGCTGCTATTCAGGCCATCTTGCTATTCACTACGTTATCTTTTCTTGTTCGTTCCTGTCGTTATCACTCATGTTTTTCACTCCGTTTTTCTCTCTGCCCAGTTTTAGCTCAGCTGCCTGTGCTTTTTTTTATTCTCTCTTATATTCACCATGGCCAGCCACCTACCTTCGAATTCTCCTGTCTGACCCTGAGCTTGTCTGTCCTATGCTGCCTCCAGATCGATGCCTGCCTGCCTGACTTCTCTCACACCTGCCAATTTGAACACTGGTCACTTGTTCGCCTTTTGCTCTCGCCTAGCGAGCACCTCACTGATCATTGAGTCGTGAGCCTCAGCTCGTTGTTTTGAATAGTCTAAATAAAATCCTTTGTTTTGACAGCATTTATATAGCACAGCAGGCTTGATTCTGATTGGCTGAGAACAAAATATTAAAACTAGCTGCTATTTAATCAGTTACAAGTAAATTCAATCATCAAGCCATTATAACGTGCATTATATCAGTGTCTAAATATGTATTTTAACATTAGATCATTAATATATTATCTTTTTTACGTGTTTATTAAGTCAAAACAAATCACCCTTGTGTACATTTCTTTTTTAATGTTTTTTTTTGCCTCTATTAGATAGGACAGTGTTGAGACAGGAAGCGAAGTTGGACAGAGAGAGGGGGGTAGGGTAGGGAAATGTCCTCGAGCCGGGATTCGAACTCGGTACGCCCTGATGTGCTACCATATGTCGGCGCGCTAATTCCTAGGCTATTGCGCCGACTCTTTTTCTTTTTAAAAAATTTGCCAAATGATGTTTAACAGAGCAATGAATTTTTAACAGTATTTCCTATAATATTTTTTCTTCTGAAGAAAGTCTTTCTTTTATTTTGGCTAGAATAAAAGCAGCTTTTAATTTTTTAAAAACCATATTAAGGTCAATATTATCGTGAGTCGTGAGCCTCGGCTCGTCGTTGTTTTAAACAGTCGAAACAAAATCCTTTGTTTTGACAGCATTTGTGTTTGGATCCTTCACTCTGGGTGTGACAATCTTGTGGTTTAAAGTGAATAATCAATGCCAGCCTGTTGCCTTATTCTAAATGGAGGAATAGTATGGGTTTTCTGTAGTGTGCTGTATATAAACAAAAGTCCCTTGTAATGCCTCTCGGGCAGTATGTTTGAATGGGGAAATATCAAATTCTCCAAAACTGCTTACGATTAAATTTCATAATAGAAATCACCATTAAATTAAAACAACAACTGTCTAATAATTTCATTTCTAAACGTTCCAATCACACAAAATCTGCAGAAACTCACGTCTGGTCCAATCCCCTCCCCCCTGAGTATTGTCAGTCTACATTGATCGCTGACTGGCTCCTGTACTAGTAGGCAGGGCTTCATTCACCATGTTGACCGTTACACTTTTCCCCATTCAAAACTATATGAGTGACACGTCTTGTGTATTCTAGAGTCTTTGATATAGCACACATATAGCTGACGTCATTCTAGTTTGCCGACTTCTGATCTGACTGTGAGGCTCATGGGTAAGAATGAACCTGCTGAGGTTAGAAACGTTGGGACGTTTTGCAGATGAAGGTCTTGGCTGATGATGTCATCAGTGTTTCTGCAGCTGCGGGCCGGGAAGACGAGAACTATTTATCATCCAGTTTGGCCTCATGCAGCAAATAAACAGAGGTTGATGAGAGGCGTGTGCGGGGTGTGAGGTTCGGGGTGTGTGGTTCAGCCGGACAGAAAACTATCATCTCTTGTACAAAAAAAAAAAAGAATTTTTTACTCAAATCCAAATATCTAAAATGTCACAAGTACAGAAGCATTTTCTAGAAAAGCACAAAAAATATTGTCTTGTTTTCAGAAATCAAAATGAAGTGAGTTTTTCCCTTAAAACAAGCAAAATAATCTGCCAAATGAGCAAGTAAAATAGTCTTGTTTTAGCTTTGAAATAAGAATATATTTTTTACATTTTAAGATCAGATTTTTTTAAGCTTGTTTCAAGGAAAAACTAAGGTAAAGGTCATATTTTCTTTTGCTGAGGAACAAAGTAGAGCATTCAGGATACAGCGCTTCCATTGACTTCAATAGTAGGAAATAAAAATACAATGGAAGTCAATGGTTACAGGTTTTCAGATTTCTTTAAAGAATCTTCTTTTGTGTTCAACAGAAGACAGAAACTCAAATATGTTTTAAACGAGTGAAGGATGCGTAGATAATGACAGAATTGTAATTCTTGGGGTGAACTATCCCTTTAAAACAACACTTTGCTTGCTCGGTAGATAGTGCCAACAGCATTACATCTGTAGTATAGCATAAAGAAATGTAAATATACTTATAAAAGGTGTGAAACTCAAGTATTAAAATATGCAACATCAGAAAAAGGGAGTAAATATCGTATTTTCGTTAGCTGAAGAACAAAGTAGAGCATTCAGGATTCAGCGCTTTCATTGACTTCCATAGTAGGAAATAAAAATACAATGGAAGTCAATGGTTACCGGTTTTTAGCTTTCTTCAAAGAATCTTCTTTTGTGTTCAACAGAAGACAGAAACTCAAATTTGTTTTAAACAAGTGAAGGATGAGTGAATAATGACCGAATTGTAATTCTTGAGGAGAACTGTTCCTTTAAAACAACACTTTGTTTGTTCAATAGATGGTACAAACAACATTACATCTGTAGTATACCATAAAGAAATGTAAATATACTTATAAAAGGTGTCAAAATCAAGTACTAAAATATGCAACAGAAAAAGGGGGTAAAAGTCGTATTTTCTTTAGTAAAGGAACAAATTAGAGGTGTTCAGGATTCAGCGCTTCCATTGACTTCCATAGTAGGAAATAAAAATACAATGGAAGTCAATGGTTACCGGTTTTTAGCTTTCTTCAAAGTATCTTCTTTTGTGGTAAACAGAAGAAAAAAACTGTAATATGCTTTAAACAAGTGAAGGATGAGTAAATAATGACAGAATTGTAATTTTTAGGTGAACTGTCCCTTCAAAACTACATATTGTTTGTCCAGTGGACAGCACAAATGACCTTACATCTGTAGTATAGCATAAAGAAATGTAAATATACTAATAAAGGTGTTAAACTCAAGTAGTAAAATATGCAACTACAAAAGAGAGGGTAAAGGTCGTATTTTCGTTAGCGAATGAACAAAGTAGAGCATTCAGAATTGAACACTTCCATTGACTTCCATAGTAGGAAATAAAAATACAAAGGAAGTCAATGGTTACAGGTTTTCAGATTTCTTCAAAGAATCTTCTTTTGTGTTCAACAGAAGAAAGAAACTCTGTTTTAAACGAGTGAAGGATGCGTAAATAATGACCGAATTGTAACTTTTCCGGTGAACTATCTCTTTAAGACAACCCTTTTGTTCAATAGATGGTATAAACAACATTACATCCCCAGCATAGCATAAAGAAATGTAATACTTATAAAAGGTGTAAAAATCAAGTATACTAAAATATGCAACAACAAAAAAGAGGGTAAAGGTCAGATTTTCTTTAGCTGAGGAACAAAGTAGAGCGTTCAGGATTCAGCGCTTCCATAGTAGGAACAAATAAACTCAAATATGTTTTAAACAAGTGAAGGATAAGCAGATAATGACAGAATTGTATTTTTTTTTAGGTGAACTATCCCTTTAAAACAATGCTTTTTGTTACTTACATCCCCACATCTCTAGTATAGCATAAAAAATGTCAATATACTTAAAAAAACGTAAAAATCATATTATTTACTGTTTTATTTTCGTCATATTTCCTTTATCTGAGGAACAAAGAATGTTCAGGATTCGGCTCACAGTGTAACAAGCTCACATCAATATAAAGTCCACACAATGGAAGAAACCCTTCAGAGTGCACTCGACAAAACAACCAGGAGAACCGGAGATGATCAAAAATAACAGCGGAGAAATACGAAGCTCAATGTCAGTTCCTGGCTCAGTGGGATTTAATTTTTGGGTCAAAATTTTTAGCCCTCCTGTGAGTTTAACTAAATTATCTTTCAAGAGTTCAAACTTACATGATGCTCGACTATGATAGCAGGTTTGGCATGCTGTCCCGGGAGAGAACCCTGAGATAGATCGCAGATAGATGAGCCCAAGGTTCCCGCCTGGTCAATGAGCATTAGGAGGGCTACGAGATCAGGAGTTTCTCGAGTGCCCCCTTTTGCTATGTATGCATTAAGTGCTTGTGACTGTATTACGATTCACTTATATACATGTTTTTAGACTGTGGGAGGAAACCGGAGGACCCGGAGAAAACCCACGCAAACACAGGGAGAACATGCAAACTCCACGCAGGGAGTGCAGACTGGCTCAATTAGAACTTGAACCTGTGGCCTTCTTACTGCGAGGCAGCAGTGCTAACCACTGAGCCACCGTGTTGCCCGATCATGAAAGAGGAGGAGGGAGAAGGGAAGGATGGGGGGGTTTTCCAAAAACGAAGATAAGGAATGAAGTTTAGGCAGGATATTTATAGTAGTCGAATATTATTTACTGTCATCATGGCAAAGATCAAATAAATCAGTGATTAGAAGTGAGTTATTAAAACTATTATGTTTAGAAATGTGCTGAAAAAAATCTGCTCTCCGTTAAACAGAAATTGGGGAAAAATATTCAGGTCTACTAAATCTGACTTCAACTGTATGTAGAGCTTCACTCCCAAACAAAACAAGCAGAAGTACGACGACTAGGTTCAAGAGACGCAGATGTGAAAGTCCGACAGAAAAACGCTCGACTATCAGGTGTCATCGAGCGCACATGTGGGAGTGATTTCAGCTCCTCCAGCACTTCATACGCTTGTGGCAGAGAGATCAGCGAGCAGCAGGCCTCAGGAATTTACTGCCACTTCATATTTTCCCCGTCTGTGTAACCATCGCGCTTCTTTCATTGCTTTTCCAGTCGCATCTCCATCATCTGTCACTGATGCTGCTGACCTCTGTCAGAGTGATCCAGCAAACAACCGCTTGGAAAAAGGCTTGGAAATGACGGAAGATTAAGACTGTTTGGCATGTAATAGTAGTACAATTATTATGCTGCATAATACACCCTTAGATTTAAGGTTAAATGGAGAACAGATGCATGAAACACAAAGTACTCATTGTTTTTTTATGTGTCCGTTAATGTACATGCACAGTAGGGCTGCATGATAAATTTACACTCAAAACTGAACATCTTGCTAGGGAAGCAGAGTTGTGGAATCAGTAGTAAATCTCCTGCATGGGCCAGAGGGCATTCAAATTGCACAGAGCCACCAAATATGTATGTGCCATACCACTCTTTCCTAATGCAATACCGATACTTTTTGTACAATTTTAATGATACAGATAATACTTATTAACAGATGCATGAAACAAAGTACTCTGTGTTGTTTGTTTATGTGAACAATACTGTGCGTGCACAGTAGGGCTGCATGATAAATCGATAAAAAAAAGCTGTGATGGTCATGAGCATCTTGTTTGGAAGTAGATAAGTAGTAAATCTTCACTGAGAGGCAGAGGGCGCTCTCACAAATTGCACGGAACCATCAAATATGGATGAGCAGTACCACTTTTTTTATTGTGATTTGATACCGACACTTTTTGCTTCAATTTTAACGACACTGCTCATTATATTATTTTTATAATTGACATTTACATTGAACAGGTTTTGTCCTAAGTAACGCTAGTGTTAAATTTTATTTGGCAAAAGCAGTGAATGTCATGAACATCTTCTTAGGGAAACCCAGTTGTTTGATCAGTTGTAAATACCCCTTTTTTTAATGCGATACGGTACCGATACTTTTGTTACAGATACCATCCTGCTTATTATAGTATTTTTATAATTTACATTTATATGAAATGTGGGTTTTTTTCGAAATGATGAAAATATTAAATTATTACAAATTATTTTATAAAATATATTATCATTTGTTTTATCTATCTATCTATCTATCTATCTATCTATCTATCTATCTATCTATCTATCTATCTATCTATCTATCTATCTATCTATCTACCTATCTACCTATCCATCTATCTACCTATCCATCTAACCACCTATCCATCCATCCATCCATCCATCCAACCACCTATCCATCCATCCATCCATCCAACCACCTATCTATCTATAAAATATATTATCATTTGTTTTATCTATCTATCTATCTATCTATCTATCTATCTATCTATCTATCTATCTATCTATCTATCTATCTATCTATCTATCTATCTATCTATCTATCTATCTATCTATCTATCTATCTATCTATCTATCTATCTATCTATCTACCTATCCATCTATCTACCTATCCATCTAACCACCTATCCATCCATCCATCCATCCATCCATCCAACCACCTATCCATCCATCCATCCATCCATCCAACCACCTATCTATCTATAAAATATATTATCATTTGTTTTATCTATCTATCTATCTATCTATCTATCTATCTATCTATCTATCTATCTATCTATCTATCTATCTATCTATCTATCTATCTATCTATCTATCTATCTACCTATCTACCTATCCATCTATCTACCTATCCATCTAACCACCTATCCATCCATCCATCCATCCATCCAACCACCTATCCATCCATCCATCCATCCAACCACCTATCTATCTATAAAATATATTATCATTTGTTTTATCTATCTATCTATCTATCTATCTATCTATCTATCTATCTATCTATCTATCTATCTATCTATCTATCTATCTATCTATCTATCTATCTATCTATGCATCCATCCAACCACCTATCTATCTATCCACCCATCCATCCATCCATCCATCCATCCATCCATCCATCTATCTATCTATCCATCCATGCATCCATCCAACCACCTATCTATCTATCCACCCACCTATCTATCTATCCACCCACCTATCCATCCATCCATCCATCCATCCATCCATCCATCCATCTATCTATCTATCTATCTATCTATCTATCTATCTATCTATCTATCTATCTATCTATCTATCTATCTATCTATCTATCTATCTATCTATCTATCTATCTATCTATCTATCTATCTATCTATCTATCTATCTATCTATCTATCTATCTATCTATCTATCTATCTATCTATCTATCTATCTATCCATCAATCCATCCACCTATCACATTTTATACTAAGCAAATTTATTTAAATAAAGGTAACAGTTAATAAAAAATCAGATTTGACAAATAAATCTTCTTTTGTTTTAAATAGAAGAAAGACACTAAATGCGTTTTTGAACAAGTGAGGGATGAGTAAATAATGACCAGATTTTCATTTTTGGGTGAACTGTCTCTTTAAAAATCCATCAAAAAGCAGTACATTGCTTCACATGACTTGTAAACGTGTTATATTTTTATGACCATGATTTTTTTTTAAACAGTTTAATATCATCAAACCTCTTATGTCTCAGTGAATGCAGACATTTTTTAAAACTGGATTTAAATTTTTTTTTTCAAGGTAAGTGGTTGCAAACTACTTACATGGGCTGAATTTAAACACACAAATTAAATCTAGTAATACTCAACTTAATTTGTCTAAATTCAGCCAATATAAATTATTTGCAAACACTTACCTTAAAAAAAATGTAGTAAATCCAATGAATCTTTTTTCAGTGTGTGTATAGTTGTGTCTGAAATGCGAGTGTGTGTTTGATCAGAGCAAGATTGATTCATCTGATTGGTGTCCTGATTAAAGCGAGTTTGTTTCCTGTCCTGGATGTGAGTGTCTGGTCAACGTCACTCCTGCGCCGCATTTAACCACCCGTCCCTAATCAGCCCGTTTTCTTCAGTCTGCGTTTTTGTTCTTTAATTAGGATAAACCTGCTCTACTTTCAGTAATGGCGAATGAACTCGTCCCACTGTTGATTTTCAGTTGGCGGAACGAACAAAACCCAATTCGGGGAAAAGAACGAAACGCAAACCATCCATTTAATTCCTTCATTTCCCGTACAGTCGTCTACTGCTCTCTCCCTGCTGATTAAAACCATCTTAAAATGCTGTCGGTGGCTATTTGTGCCCATTCAACACTTGTAGAGATAGTAATGAGATAGCAATGCTTAAAAATGTCATATCTTTATTTTAGTGACCAGGATAATCAAGCTTTTGTTAAAATGACCTTAAAATAATCGTCACATAAAAATCCAGTGAAAATAAAATAGCGTTTTTTAGATGTTAGTATCTGTATGTTAGTCTTCAAGGAAGCTATAAGCTAGTATAAGCTAGCATTCTACAATGACAAAATTCACGATTAGAAGATATAAAACTTGCATAAACATGTAAAGCTTGCAGTTTTTTTTCACATCACCTCATACTTCAGTTTCTCATCAAATCTTCTGACCAATCAAATGCTCTCTAGTATCTGACATGCCCCGCCCCATTCTCATTTGCTTTTCAGTTGATGTGCTTGATCTCGACCACTCTCACTGGCAGAGCTGTGATAAAACAAAACGCTATTGACACCTTTCTGTTTTTGAAAGAGGAGGAGCTACTCTATGTCCGCCCTCTCTTCATTTTTTAGTTGAGATTACGTCAAATATTGAATAAAAAAATGCACATTTCAATGGACTTCATGGGACCTTTAAATACACATAAGGCATTCCACATAGTTTCGGTCTTCTGAAGATGAACAAACAACAAATTGGCACCAAACATCCCCGTTCTGACTGTTTGCTAGTTATTTTGTTTTTAAGCTCTGAGGTGAACTATCTGCTGCTGCTTTTAGTAGTATGGCATTAATTGTGGCGTGAAATGGTTTTCAAGCTCATATTGGTAGCATTTAACACTGAATGAAGCCCATGATCGGTACCTGAGGCGACCATTGCTATAGTAGTATATGCTGTTGTTTTGCTGCGACATTTTTTTTGTTTTGGTTTTTGCGAAAGATGTTTTGCTGGTTTCTACAATAGAAATTTTGTGCATCACCGTTGCAGATGGTTATGACAAACCAACGCTATCTCACGGCAATTCGTAACCTTTTGATTTAGTGGTGAATTCGTACAAATTTGTATGATCTCATCTGTACCATTTTAGTATGTTTTGCTTATGACGGTTGGGTTAGGGGTGAGGTTTGGTAACAGGTCAAGGATTTACTTCATAGTATGTGCTATAATATTTTTCTTCTCTGGAGAAAGTCTTATTTGTTTTATTGCAGCCAGAGTAAAGGCAGTTTTATATATATATTTTAAAAACCATTTTGAGGTCAATATTATTAGCCCCTTTAAGCTGTATTTTTCTTCGATTGTCTACAGAACAAACAATTGTTATACAATAACTTGCCTAATTAACCTAGTTAAGCCTTTAAATGTCATTTTAGGCTGAATACTAGTATCTTGAAAAGTATCTAGTAAAATATGTACCGTCATCATAGCAAAGAGAAATTAAATAATTTATTAGAAATTAGTTAACAATAATAAATAGTTAATACTATTATATTTAGAAATTTGTTGAGAAATCTTCTGTCCGTTAAACAGAACTTAAGGGGAAAAATATACTGGGGGGTTTATAATTCAGCAGGGCTAAAAATTCTGACTTCAACAGTATATAACTGTAAATATGCATTTATATTGCAGCATTTTGCGATTAGCAAATTGCTAATCGCAATTAGCAAAGCTGCTTTGACACAATCTACAGTGTAAAAATGCCATAAAAATGAAGATGAACTGATTTGAATTGTTTGCATGAACTCTACCTTGTACAACTCCAAATCAGAAATAAGTTGGGACAGTATTTTTTTCCCTAGGATATTGGTACTTGACTGGCCTTCCTGCAGTCCCGACCTGTCTCCAATAGAGAATGTGTGGCATATTTTGAAGTGGAAAATGCGACAACGAAGACCCCGTACTATTGGTAACACTTAAAGTGGTTCAAACTAGTTTGCAGGAAGAATTGGACAAAATTACACCTGAAACTCTTCATCACTTGGTGTCTTTAGTTCCTAAACGTCTTTCAATTGTGTGAAAAGGAATGGCAACATTATAAAGTGATAAACGCTTTACTGTTCCAACTTTTTTAAAAATGTGTTGCAAGAACCAAAATTGGAATATGTGCTTATTTTGAAAATATAAATAAATAAATAAATAAATAAAACTCACAAGGAACACATTTAATAATGTTTGTTGTATTTTCTGCAATGAAACACAAGTCAAAGTCAATTTAGAAATGACTACTTTTTTATTTGCATTTACCATACCGTAACTACCATAACGTTTTCTGATTTGGGGTTGTAAAAAAAAAAAAAAAAAAACATTATTTTAAACAACATCATGATTTTTAACTTTTTTGTTTTTCTTTTCAAGATTTCTATCCGAAGAGCACTGAAACAAGTTAATAAGCATACAATAATGACATAAATAATGTGTGTTGAGTATGAACGAGGGAAAATGAAGACACGATACTGGAAAAAGAGCAAACCAAAAGGAAAAACTTGAAAAAATCATCATCTCAGTGAGATTAACTACAAATCCCAAACGCCAAAGCCACTAGACAGCAAGACAGATGGAGACCGAACGAGTCAATTGAGAAGTTCAAGCGTATCTACTGGAGATGAAGATGCACATTAAGAAAATGTATTACTCTGCTGATTTACGTCTGCTAGGAAAAACGAAGATGGCAGAAACTCATATTTTCATGCAAGTTTCATAAACCACAGCAGCCAGGAACATTTCAGACTCACAAATGGGCTCGAAGAAAATCACCTCCACTGTTGGAAAAGATAATTTAAGTGCTTCTATTATGCTTTTCTCAGATATTCCCTTTATTAGAGTGGCTGTCAGCGAATGGAAAAGGTCTGTAGAGCTTCAAAGATCAAGTTAAGTTATAAAAGTTTTTTATTACTATTGCAAACAAAAGAAGTGATTCTGAAACTGCCTGAAATGTCAGTCATTTCAATTATTGCACAATTATGTGGATGTTTGTAACACATTTGCATAATGCCAGTATATGGTGTTCATTGGCTGCTCATAAACAATGCCTATCCTGATCCTAAAACACTGTACACAGTAAAAAAATATATCTGTGATTTCAAATGGTAAAAAAATGCAAACCTCACTTAACTTTACTTAAAAAGTGAGTTAACCCGCTATTCTTAATAGCGATAAGTTGACTTCACTTTAAAAAGTGAGTAAACCTGTTACCTTTAAACTGATTAGTTGACTTTATTTTTAAAAAGTGAGTAAACCTGTTGCTTTTAAAGCGATTAGTTGAGTTAAAAAGTGAGTAAACCTGTTGCTTTTAAAGCAATTAGTTGAGTTAAAAAGTGAGTAAACCTGTTGCTTTTAAAACGATTACTTGAGTTAAAAAAGTGAGTAAACCTGTTGCTTTTAAAGCAATTAGTTGAGTTATAAAAGTGAGTAAACCTGTTGCTTTTAAAACGATTAGTTGAGTTATAAAAGTGAGTAAAACTGTTGCTTTTAAAGCGATTAGTTGAGTTAAAAAGTGAGTAAACCTGTTGATTTTAAAGCGATTAGTTGAGTTAAAAAGTGAGTAAACCTGTTGCTTTTAAAGCGATTAGTTGAGTTATAAAAGTGAGTAAACCTGTTGCTTTTAAAGCAATTAGTTGAGTTATAAAAGTGAGTAAACCTGTTGCTTTTAAAACTATTAGTTGAGTTATAAAAGTGAGTAAAACTGTTGCTTTTAAAGCGATTAGTTGAGTTAAAAAAGTGAGTAAACCTGTTGCTTTTAAAGCGATTAGTTGAGTTAAAAAAGTGAGTAAACCAGTTGCTTTTAAAGCAATTAGTTGAGTTAAAAAAGTGAGTAAACCTGTTGCTTTTAAAGCGATTAGTTGAGTTTAAAAAGTGAGTAAACCTGTTGCTTTTAAAGCGATTAGTTGAGTTAAAAAAGTAAGTAAACCTGTTGCTTTTAAAGCGATTAGTTGAGTTAAAAAAGTGAGTAAACCTGTTGCTTTTATAGCAATTAGTTGAGTTAAAATGTGAGTAAACCTGTTGCTTTTAAAGCAATTAGTTGACTTTACTTATAAAAGTGAGTAAACCTGTTGCTTTTAAAGCAATTAGTTGAGTTAAAAAAGTGAGTAAACCTGTTGCTTTTAAAGCGATTAGTTGAGTTAAAAAAGTGAGTAAACCAGTTGCTTTTAAAGCAATTAGTTGAGTTAAAAAAGTGAGTAAACCTGTTGCTTTTAAAGCGATTAGTTGAGTTTAAAAAGTGAGTAAACCTGTTGCTTTTAAAGCGATTAGTTGAGTTAAAAAAGTAAGTAAACCTGTTGCTTTTAAAGCGATTAGTTGAGTTAAAAAAGTGAGTAAACCTGTTGCTTTTATAGCAATTAGTTGAGTTAAAATGTGAGTAAACCTGTTGCTTTTAAAGCAATTAGTTGACTTTACTTATAAAAGTGAGTAAACCTGTTGCTTTTAAAGCAATTAGTTGAGTTAAAAAAGTGAGTAAACCTGTTGCTTTTAAAGCAATTAGTTGACTTATAAAAATGAGTAAACCTGTTGCTTTTAAAGCGATTAGTTGAGTTAAAAAGGTGAGTAAACCTGTTGCTTTTAAAACGATTAGTTGAGTTAAAAAAGTGAGTAAACCTGTTGCTTTTAAAGCGATTAGCTGACTTTACTTATAAAAGTGAGTAAACCTGTTGCTTTTAAAGCGATTAATTGACTTTTAAAAGTGAGTAAATGTATTGCTTTTAAAAGTCATTTGTTGACTTTACAAAGTGAGTAGTTTTTTTCAAGTGATTTTGTTTTTTTACAAAGTGAGTAAACTTGTTGTCTTAAAAATAAGTAAGGTGTTTTATTTAATTAAAAAATCATTTTAAGGCAAGGGAAGTTTATTTATATAACACATTTCATACACAGTGGCAATTCAAAGTGCTTTACATAAACATAAATGAAAGAGACACATATACAAGAAAAAATAGTATAAATTCTACACTGTAGAAGACCCACAAAACAAAAGCAGGGATCATAAAATACCATTATAGTGGCATGTTAGGCTTATCCATTCTTGGACAGTACTGTATATTCAAATTATTAGAGGAAAAAATAAAAAATAAAAAAGCTTTCCCACCCTGTTCTTGGATGAGTGTATTTCCCAGGAGTCTGCATTTTGATGAAGGGTGTTTCTTCAGCTACAGGAGCTTTTATGTCCTAGAGACTGATGTTTATTATAAACAACCGATTGTTAAATGAAGGTCACATTAAAATGATTTTGGAAACTTTCTGGCATGTTATCATTGTTTATCTTTGCTACTTTTCAAATGCTTAGATTCCATCCATCCACATCCCAAACCCTGACTTTTAATATTAAATAAGCAAATCATAAAAAATAATTACATTTTTCAAACTGTGATTTTAAGTATGAGGGACACACACATAAACTAAGATGATGGATGTTACTGATTATGCCACAAATACCATTTTCCCAGGCTTACTGTACATGTTTATGAAAAAGGCAAGTGTAAGCAAAGAGCTACAAAACATGATACATGATACAAATATGTGGTAAATATGTGGTCCATTTTAATCAGTCTACCTATCAAAAATAGGTAGAAAACTAGATTAATGTTGTTTAATAATAGGTAGACATGTTATTATTATTATTATTATTATTAATGATTATTATTATTATTATTATTATTGATAATAATAATCATTGTTGTTATTATTATTATTTTATAATTATTATTTGTTATCATTATTTATTTTATTTATTTATTGTTATTTACTGCTATTAATATTACATATTAATGTTGTTTAAAAATAATTTATTATTTATAATTATTATTAGTCGCGGTTGTCAGGTGCTCTGTCTATTCATGGTTGTTGATGTCACGTGGGTTTGTGTTGTAGCTTTCCATGTGCTCTGAAGCGTGTTTTGTTTGTATCACGTGATCAGCGGGACTAATCAGCAGTTCTAGCTGATGGAACTTAGCTCACCTATTTAAGAGTGGAAAGTCTGGACATCATTGTCAATTCGTAAAGCCCTGCTCATACTGTGAGATATCAGCCACAATTTTGTCATTTGAGACAAATTTATAAAATCCCAAAAGATTCCTAAAACTCTAGGCTAAAATCTGTGATCTTTGATCGGATCAGATTTCCTCTCTGATTACGTTCTGGCAGTGTCAGAAGATTACAGACACTTTCCTTAAAGCGTGACAACAGCTGTGATGAGCGTCAATCCAAGAACCAATAGGAGCTCCGAGTTTGACGACGCAATCCATGCGGGGAAATGTCAAAACAGTTTTTTTTTCTTTCTGGTTTTATTATTGAGACATGCCGTGTGCAATGTTGCCACTACAGATTGTTTATGTTTGCTGTGAGGAATCATTTCAGAACACGGGATAGTGAAAGCGTCACGGGTGGATGACGTCAAACTCCGGGGGCATTTTCTTTCGTGTTTGGCGCGTCTTCATTGTAGTTCAGTCTGACTTGATGACAGCTGAGATCTTACAGTGTGACGTGGGAGCCATGTTCGTGCAGTCTGACATGCTACAATCGTTCAGGGAAAAAATTAAATAAAATAAATAAAAAAATGTGCACAGTGTGAGCCGGCCTTTACTCTGTTTTATGATCTCTCTGTGTCTTGTCAGGATCTGCTTGGGCTGACCTCCTTGATGTCCTGTTGTGATTCCTGTTTCTAAGACTTTCGTTCACACTGCTATCACCCTGCATATTGTTGAACTCTTTATTGTTCATAAAACTTTCACTTGCATTCGAACCCATTTGACTTTGTATCATATTACCATAACGTGACAATTATAATAATAATAATAATAATTATTATTATTATTGATATTAGTGTTGTTTAATAATCATTAATCATTTATTATTATTTTTTATTATTATAGATGAGTGTTGTTTATAATTAATCATTTATTATTTTTATTATTATTATTATTATTATTATATTTTTTATTGTGATTATTATATTATTTACTATTATTATTATTATTTGTATTATTATTTAATGATATTATTATAATTTCTAGTGTTATTATTATATTATTATTTACTATTATTGTTATTATTATTATTATTATTATTAATAATAATTTTATTTATTGTATTATTATAATTTTATTGTGATTATTATATTATTAATTACTATTATTATTATTCTTATTATTTGTTTTATTATTTATTGATATTATTATAATTTCTTTTGTTATTATTATATTATTATTTACTATTATTATTATTATTACTACTACTATTATTATTATTTTTTTTTTATCATTTCCACTACCTAATGAATCATTTAAGATCTGAGCAAATCGCAACTGAATGTCAGGAAACATGTATATAAAAATTTTATTAAATAAAAATAAATAAATTAGAGAGTGTGAAAAGTGTTTAGCTATTCAAGTCCACAGCGACAAAACCTACCTATTTTAAGACTGATTGACCCATTCATTTATCTCGATATCTATCTAGTAAACGACCTACAAAATAATTCAGTTACAATCTATCCATTGATCTACCAAATTACATATCTACCCACCAAGTGCTAAAAAAGCTAAACCCACAAATCCAAAACATAAAAACATTGATTAAATTACATTGTATTGTATCGTATCGTATCAAATCATATCGTATCGTATTGCACTGTATCATATTGTTTTGCATTGCTTTGTTCGTGTATTGTAGTGTATTGCATTGTATTCTATTGTACATTATATTGTACTATTTTGTATAATAAATCCTTTTCCTAAAGTGCCTGACGAGCAGATTTAGAAGGAGACACACCTACAGGAGCCTTTAGGAGCCGCTTTTGTGGACAATTTTGAAAAGTCATCTTGTGTGGATTAAAGGTCTGCGCTCTTTGACTGACACAGGGGTCAATTTCTGAACTTCCTTCAAGATTGATCACTACGCAACCGCTCACCGCACAGACGTCATCGCCTGCCGGAGGAAAGAAAGACAAATATTGGCATCAGCCTCAATCTGCCAGATGGAAAAATCTGAATGAGAGGGAAAAAATGGAGCGCGGATCAAATGAGCTTTCAAAAATGGTAGAAGAGGAAGAAGAGAAGGAAATGGAAATGTCAAACATTGTGTGAAGAGCAGAGAGAGAGAGAGAGAGAGAGAGAGAGAGAGAGAGAGAGAGAGAGAGAGAGAGAGAGAGAGAGAGAGAGAAAGAGAGAGAGAAGGAGATTGAAGTATTCAGAGAACCAGAAAGAGATCTGTCGATCCATCCATCCATTTCTGTACGTCTACAGTATCTATTTGTCCATCTATTAATCTAGCCATTCATCCATCCATCCATCTGTCCTTCCATCCATCCATCCATCCATCCATACCTGATCATTCATTTAGCCATCCATACATCTATCCAACCTTCTGTCTATCAATCCATCAACCGTATCTATTTGTTCATCTATCAATCTGTGCATCCATCCATTTGTCCTTCCATCCATCCATACACAGTATCTATTTGTTCATCTATGCATCCATCCATCTACTTGATCATTCATTTATCCATCCATCATCCATCCTCCTGTCCATCCAGCCATCCACAATATCTATTTGTCCATCTGTTCATCTATCTATCAGTCCATCCATCCATATTATCTTTTTGTCCATCCACCCATCCATCCATCCATCCATACATGATCATTCATTTAAACATCCATTCATCTATCCAACCTTCTGTCTATCAATCCATCAACAGTATCTATTTGTTCATCTATCAATCTGTGCATACATCCATTTGTCCTTCCATTCATCCATCTATCTATCCATACACAGTATCGATTTGTTCATCTATGCATCCATCCATCTACCTGATCACTCATTTATCCATTCATCCATCATCCATCCTCCTGTCCATCCAGCCATCTATTTGTCCATCTGTTCATCCATCTATCAGTCCATCCATCCATATTATCTTTTTGGTTATCCATCCATCCATCTGTCCTTCCATCCATCCATTCATACATGATCATTCATTTAACCATCCATTCATCTATCCAACCTTCTGTCTATCAATCCATCAACAGTATCTATTTGTTCATCTATCAATCTGTGTATCCATCCATTTGTCCTTCTATCCATCCATCTATCTATACACAGTATCTATATGTGTTTATCTATGCATCCATCCATCTACCTGATCACTCATTTATCCATCCATCCATCATCCATCCTCCAGTCCATCCAGCCATCTATTTGTCCATCTGTTCATCCATCTATCAGTCCATCCATCCATATTATCTTTTTGTCCATCCATCCATCCATCCCTTTCTATCCATCTAAAGTATCCATTTGTCCATTGTTATGGGTTTGTGATTGGTTTGTTCTGTTTCATGGTTTTTGCTTTCTGTTTCTAAATAGGTGACTCGTTATGGTGCAGCAGGTAGAGGATGAATTGATAGAGGATCGTATTTTTGTCTGTCCATCCATCGTATTTTTGTCTATCCATCCATCTGCCCATCCATATTATCTTTTTGTCCATCCATCTATCCACCCACCAATCATCCAAAGTATGTATTTGTCCATCTATCAATTTGTCTATCCATCAATCTTTCCATCTCTGTCCATCCATCTAGTGCTATATAATAATCTTCAGGCTTATAAAATGAGCTTCCAAATTGTGTTTGGAGACTGCTTTGGAGGATTGTTTTTTCGTTTGACCTCCTTTGGCTTACCCACCGCTTATATTATTTTTTTTTTTTTGTTTATTTGAACTCCTATGTAATTTGTTGTTTTGAACGTTATGTTATGTTAGACATTTAATTTGGTTACTTTGATGCCCCTTTGCACATTATTTTATTTGATAATTTTTGTCATTTTGTAACCTTTAAATAAATATCTTTCTGCATTATTACATTCAACTTGGTTTGGGTTCCCTTCATTTTGTTGCATGCTTGAGCTGGCACGCAACACCATCTATCAATCTGTCTTACCATCTATCTATCCATCCACAGTAACTATTTGTCCATCTATCAATCTATCCTCCATCCACAGTAACTATTTGTCCATCTATCAATCTATCCTCCATCCACAGTAACTATTTGTCCATCTATCAATCTATCCTCCATCTACAGTTTCTATTTGTCCATCTATCAATCTGTTCATCCATCAATTAATCCATCTTTCCATCTATCCATCCATGGTATCCTTTTGTCTATCCATCCATCCATCTCTACAGTATCTATTTGTCCATCTATCAATCTGAGCATTCATCTATCAATCCATCCATCTGTCTGTCCATCCATCAATAGTATTTTTGTCTATCCATTCATCTGTCGATCCCTTCCAATTATCTTTTAGTCCAACTATCCATCCACAGTTTTTTTCCTATCCATCCATCCATCCATCCATATTTGTCCATCTACAGCCTCTGTTTGTCCATCTATCAATCTGTCCATAAATCCATCTGTCCATCCATCCAATCATAGTTTCTATTTCTATCCATCCATCCATCTACAATATCTATCTGTCCATCTATCAATATGTTCATCCATCTATCAATCAATCCATCATTCCATCCACCCATCCATCAAATCCTTTTGTCTATCCATCCATCCATCCATCTCCACCCATCCACAGTATATATTTGTCCATCTATCAATCTGAGCATCCATCTATCAATCCATCCATCTGTCTGTCCATCCATCGTATTTTTGTCTATCCATCCATATTATCTTTTTGTCCATCCATCTATCCACCCATCATCTAAAGTATGTATTTATCCATCTATCAATTTGTCTATCCATCCACAGTTCCTATTTGTCCATCCATCTACCTGATCATCCATTTGTTAGATTAGATTAGATTCAACTTTATTGTCATTACACATGTACAAGTACAAGGCAACGAAATGCAGTTTAGGTCTAACCAGCAGTGCAATAGCAGCAAGTGCAGGATACAGGTATAAGTTATAAAATGCAGTTATAGAAAAACTATGGTAATATTTACAGATGGATGTACTATGAACATTATATACAGGTTGTATTAGCTATGAACAGAGATTTACAATAAATGAATATATGTACAGGATGCTATTAATAATCAGGAGTGTGCAGATAGATAAACAATTACAAATGTCCATGTGAAGTGGGTATGTACAGTTCAAATAAATGAATCAGTGCAATGTATCCATCCATCCATCCATCCATCCACAGTACCTATTTGCACATCCATCCGTCTACCTGATCATCCATTTGTTCATCCATCTGTCCATGCACAGTTCCTATTTGTCCATCCACCTGATCATCCATTTATCCATCTATCTTTCCATCCTTCTGTGCTTCCATCTATTCATCCACAGTATCTATTTGTCCATCTATCAATCTGTTCATCCATCTATCAATCCATCCGTCTGTCCATCCACAGTATCTTTTTTCCTGTCCATCCATCTCTATCCATCTTCAGCATCTATTTGTCCATCTATCAATCTGTCCATCCATCCATTTGTCCGTCCATCCATCCATAGTATCCATTTGTCCATCTATCCATCCATCCCTGTCCATCTACAGTATCTATTTGTCCATCTATTAATCTGTTCATCCATCCATCCATCCATCCATACTATTTTTGTCTATCCATCCATCCATCCATCCATCCATCCATCCATCCATCCATCCATCCATCCATCCATCCATATCCATCTAAAGTAGCTATTTGTTCATCTATCAATCTGTTTATCCAACTATCCATCCTTCTTTGTCCATCTACAGTATCTATTTGTCCATCTATAAAATCTAGCCATCCATCCATGCCTCCATTTATATATTCATCCATTTATTTTTCCATCCATCCACATTATCTATTTGTCCATCTATACATCCATCCATCCATCCATCCACCTGATCATCCATTTATCCATCCATCCATGCGCAGTATCCATTTGTCCATCTATCAATCCGTTTATCAATCCTACTCATTCATCTATCCATCTATAAAGCCATTCTTCCACATAATATATTTGTCTATCCATCAATCTATTTATCAATCTACCCATTCATCCATCCATCAGTCTGTCTATTTATACATCCGTCTGTCTGTCTGTCTGTCTTAGTCCATCCATCCACATATTGTATTTATCAATCTATCAATCTATTTATTGATCTATCCAGCACTCATTCATTTATCTGTCCATATATCCATTCATCCATGTCCACAGTGCAGTATCTATTTGTCCATCTACATTCATCCATCCATTCATCCTTCCTTCCATTCATTCGACCATATATTCATCTGCCTGTCCATCCATCCACAGTATATTTTGTCCATCCATCCACCCAACATCATTTGTGAACCCACATAGCAACTTATCAATCTACCCTATATATCTATCCATCTACTGATTTATACATCAACGCATGTATCCACCTACTCCACATTTCACCTTCCCATAAATCAATCCGCCCAACCTATCAACTGATATCTCACTCATTTATCTACCCATCCACCGTGTGTCTATCCAGTCATCTGGTCATGGGGTCATGTGTGAGATCAGCAGACAGAAGGTTTGCTGTTTAACTAGTGAGGCTAAAAATACCAAGAAAAAGAGGGAGGTTGAACAGACGTTCACTGGCTGAGGTTGTTTCTCACCGGTGTTGACTTACAAAACCTGGCACTCGTTCTCCAAACAACTCTTGCAGCCTCGTTCACTTCCTGAACAACCTTATTATATCGAATCATCATCATCTGCACTCAGGAACATACACTTATATAGGATGTACAGTAAACACGCGCTCAATGAACATTTGCATTGAACATACACTGCCAATCAAAAGTCTGGGATCACTAAAATAAAAAAATATATTTAATTTCAATTGGAATTTCATTAAATTACATTACAAATTTTATATAATTATAATAAATTAAAATAAATTAAATAAACGCAATGAAACAACGTAAGGTAACTTAATGTTATGTAACAACGCAACGTGACAACGTTATTACACATAATATACAGTAACTTAACTTTATTTACTTAACACAATGTAACCTAACATAAATAAACTTAACATAACAATGTAACATAATACAACACAATGCAACTCAATGTAACATAACGAAAGGTAAAGTAACATAACGGAACTTAATATAACACTACGCAACTTCAAATTACTTTACGTAATGTAACTTAATATAACACAATGTAAATTAATGCAAAGTAAAAGAACTTAACGATGTAAGGTAATGTAATATAATGCAATGTAAAATAACATAATAAAAGGTAAAGTAAGAAAATGTAACATAACATAATGAAATATAATGTAACCTAGTGTAATGCAAGTTAGATTATTTCAAAGTGGAATTTGTAGCATTGTTTACCATTATTCAGTGTCACATGATCATTCAGAAATCATTCTAATACAGATTTGTTGTTCCAGTTATAAAAAAAAAAACATTTTCCTT
>NC_079437.1:10250090-10252590 GCF_903798145.1 Danio aesculapii | reverse complement strand
ACAAACTGATAACTAGACTGGATTTAAACACTTTATGTTCAGAAGAGCCAAAATCTGCGTCCCATGTCATTCAATTTCCTAATTTACAATGCTGTAGATTAGGATAATTCATCAGTTAGATGCACTCTGCAAATAACCTATTCAAAGCTATGCTTTATGCTAAAACTGTTGTCACACATCTTAGAATGAACATCTGATCTAGATGACTCTGAATACTTATTAGATTTTTCTCAAATATAATCTTACTAAACTGATATTTAGAAATGTACTAGATATTTTAATCTGTCAGAAAAAATGCAAAGCAATAAAATGCAATAAAAATTGCAATAAAAGAATAATACAATAAAAATGCCATAGAAAATGCAATTCAATAAAACAGAATGCAATGAAATAAAATGCAATGCAATTAAATAAAATAAAACAAAATGCAATACAAAATGCAATAAAATAAAATGCAATGAAATAAAATGCAATGCAATTAAATAAAATAAAACAAAATGCAATACAAAATGCAATAAAATAAAATGCAATGAAATAAAACGCAATTAGAAATGTAATAAAATAAAATGCAATCCAAAATCAAATAAAAATGCAATAAAATAAAATGCAATTAAAATGCAATGCAATAACATAAAATGCAGTGCAATAAAATGCTATACAAAATGCAATAAAAAAATGCAATAAAAAAATATAAAATGTAATAAAAATTCAATAAAAATTCAATAAAAATGCAATAAAAAAATATAAAATGTAATAAAAATTCAATAAAAATTCAATAAAAATGCAATAAAATAAAATGCAATACAATGTGCAATAATAATGCAATAAAATAAAATGCAATAAAAAATGCAGTGCAATGCAATAAAATAAAATACAAAGCAATACAATGTATACAAAATGCAATAAAAATGCAATAAAATAAAATGTAATAAAATCCAATATAAAATGTAGTACAAAATTTAATAAAACATGCAACGCAATAAAAATGCAATAAAATCCAATAGAATCCAATACAATCCATAATAAAAAAGCAATAAAAATGTCAGAAAATAAAATATAAATGCAATAAAAATGCAATGCAACGCAATGCAATAAATAAAAATAAATAATTGGCAGATTTTAAACATTTTTGTTCATTCAGAATTGTGAGACCTCTGGCAAATGTTACTTTTACAAAAAGGTGGAAAAAAGACAAAATATTAAAAGTTTTGTGCTCAAAGCAATAAAATAAAAAGGCAATGCTGTGCTATGCAGTAAAAGCTTTAAGCCTTCATTATTGCTTCATGGGTAAGAACAAAAAAAGGAACCTTTTTCCTCTCAACAAAAGTAGAAGTAATGACAATTAATAAAAAATTACAATCTACATAATTACACAATCTATGCTTGAAAGTAAATACAAAAAAAAATCCTACAGGAACAACATTTTCCCTAATTAAGAAAAAAAAGAGTTGTAAAATGCTTTAGTAGTGTGAAAACAAATGATTAGTGTAAAGTAAAGGAGTACAGAAGTGGAAGAAAAGCCTGTCATTATTTAGCTGCAACACTAATTGTACTGAAGTGTTTGCCAGCCTGCGGTCCTTCGACCTCAGAACTGACCACATGTGCAGAGAGAAACTAGCACTCTCAGACAGGGCACGGAGGGGCACACAGACCCTTACACAAACAAAAAAGTGAAAATAGAAAATACAAATAAAAATGTAATAAAATAAAATACATTGAATTAAATAACAGCCCTCGAGTACTAGTTAAGTTAAGAAGCAAATAAAAAATGTTAGACATTTTTTTATTATTTAATATATTTATATTATTTAGCCTGACATGTCTACGGTTTCTGTATGTTTCCTAAAATAAAGCATAATAAAGCATATTGTGTTGAATGGGGAAAAACTTGCTGTTTTTTTACCCAGACATTTAAAAATAACTTATTTTAGAGCAGTAATCACAATATCTGTATACCGTGAAACCGTAATATTTTTATCCAAGGTTACCATACAATAAGAAACTTCTACCGGCCCATGCCTAGTCATGTGATGTGCATTTTCAGTGGTGTAGTGTGGACAGAGATTTTTTCAGAAATGTTAGATAAAACGCCAGTGTGGACATGGATCGTTTTCATTCTAAAATGCCATTTTAAAATTAAGATGTATTAGTGTAAACAGGGCCTAAGTGTGTATTTTTCGTGAGCAGATTGCTGCTGTGACAGGGGTACGGTGGAGGATCGCGATGCCGGCTCAGCATAGTCATTTCTATCGGCCATCAGCGATGGACTTTCGATCCAACACAGTTGGTTTTTGTCGGTGCTAGTTGTTTGGAGTCAGATTGGTGTGTGTGTGTCAGTCAATAGCTTTGGCATACTGCCAGTTTCTGTTCAGGATTAATTTCATTCATTCATTTTCCTTCAGCTTAATCCCTTTTTTATCAGGGGTCGCCACAACCACCAAAGTATCAGCTCTTTGATAAGGAGCCTTTTTTGAAGAAGAGAGAGAAGGACAAAAGTGTC
>NC_079437.1:10190986-10249590 GCF_903798145.1 Danio aesculapii | reverse complement strand
GATGGAATAAATTGCAGTGTGTGTAGTGTGCTCCAAACTTTCTGGAAAGCTGTTTTAAGCTAGTGAAATATGAACACTATCGAATCTGACTTCGTTTTGGCTGGATGTTTTTAAACCTGTTATATAATGGTCATCACCAATGGTACTTTGAATGTTTTTACCAGTCAAAGATAAAACTTTCTGGTAGGTATACTTTTATTTCAAATAGAACTGGGGGACTAAATGAAATGAAATCGCAAAGCTGTGATTATCATGAACATCTTGTCAGGGAGGCACGGTTGTGTTATCAGTAGTAAATAATCTTCTCTGAAGGCTAGAGGGCGCTCTCTCACAAAGCGGTGATCATCATGAACATTTTGTCAGAGAAACACGGCTGTGTTATCAGTAGTAAATAATCTTCTCTGAAGGCTAGAGGGCGCTCTCTCACAAAGCAGTGATCATCATGAACATTTTGTCAGAAAAACATGGTTGTGCTATCAGTAGTAAATAACTGGGGCGTAGCGGACATTTTAAAAGTGGGGGGGGGCAGCTGTATGAGATCATACGTTCATATTATTATTAATCACCTGTTTCTAAATGGTCTGTCTCTAAACCTGAGGGGAACGTATCCCCCCGTCCTCCACTGGTTGCAACGCCCCTGGTAAATAATATCCTCTGATGGCTAGAGGGCGCTCTCACGGGGAAGCTACAAACACCCACAAAGAAGAAACTCAGGACATCTCTAGCGTTACTGAATGAACAGAAGATTTACCTACTATTATTGAGTCAACATGACCACAACACATGACTTTCAAACACTCAACTGAATCATGAAGTGTGTAAAAAAAAAAAAAAGTTGTATTTTCATGTCCAGCATTCGGAAGTTCTGAACGTTTTACCATCCTTTGAGTCAGTGAAAAGACGAATCTTTTTTTTCCTGGTAATTTAATTAATTTTGTTTCATTTCCAATTTAAAATGTCCAGTTGAACTTTTTTCTTTACCTCATTTAGTTTGAAACTTATTGTGTAATTTCTGCAAACCAGTCCTTGTTCGAAGGTGTTTACAAGCCAGATAAACGTTAGCAGATAGTTCATTTTAGCAACCCGTTTTAAAATCCCAGTTTTAGCCTAATTTTGATCCCCATTGATAGTCTAATTAGCCAGACTAAAGTAACTGGAAAGTTTACTTTGGCAAGACATGGGAGGGGAGCCCCCCTAACACAATGGTAGGGGAAACACAACATCCCAAATGTCACACTAACATATTTTTCTGTACTTGCCTGATATTCAAACTGTTACCAAGCTGGTGTTTAGCAATTGCTAAATTTGTAAAAATAAAGGAGCTAACTACAGAATAGTAGCTGTTTTGAGAACAACACCATTCATCATTGAAGGCGGCGTGATTGCTTACAAGGGAGAATTTTTGCTTGCACAATCCAAAATAAATAATGAATTCAGTTCAAATGGTTTACTTCTATAGCGCTTTTACAGTGTAAATTGTGTTAAAGCAGCTTAACAGAAGTTCTAGTAACCTGAAACTGTGTCAGTCCAGTTTTCAGAGTTTATGTTCAGTTTAGTTCAGTTCAATTCAATTCATGTTTATTTGTATAGCGCTTTTACAGTGTAGATTGTGTCAAAGCAGCTTCACATAGAAGATTATAGTGAATTGAAACTGTTTCAGTCCAGTTTTCAGTGTTGAAGTTCAGTTTAGCTCAGTTCAGTGTGGTTTAATATTCACTGCTGAGAGTTCAAACATTGAAGAGCATATTCATTCATGCGACAAGACTTTTGTCAGGTAGTGTACATTTTGAGGGTCAAACCTATAGATTGTGAGGATAAAATTTCAAAACTATTCTCAAAACTCCCTGAAATGTCGATGTTTAACTTCTTGGCCCACTGCGTAAAGTATAAAAAGCATAATCTTAACGTCTCCTCATGTTTGACTACTTCAGAGACACTTTTCATCCACTTCTGTTCAGCTGAATTGAGTCCAAATGACGGTGATTATAACGGAGGGTCAGTTGTGTTGGAAATCTCCAGCACGAGGCCAGCAGATGTGTTATTTTCACCTATCCAAACCTCCTTTTTCTTTAGCGTTTTCAGCTGTACGTCAGTCTAAAAACTCACCTGCTGTTTTATTATCTGCTCTTTTCTGTTCATATCCAAAATCTGATGCTTTATCAACACTATAACTCTACACTAATAATAAATTCAGTTCAATACATCTTTATTTGTATAGCGCTTATACAATGTAGATTGTGTCAAAGCAGCTTAACATAGAATTTCTAGTAAATTGAAACTGTGTCAGTTCAGTTTTCAGAGTTGTTCAGTTTAGTTCAGTTCAGTGTGGTTTAATATTCACTGCTGAAAGTCTAAACACATCGATGCGCAGCTGTGGTGACAGTGGCGAGAAACAAACCTTGAAAGAAACCAGGCACAGTTGGGCACGACCATTTTTCCTCTGGCCAATAATTATAATAAATAATATTAATAATAAAAATAATAATAATAATAATAATAATAATAAATAAAGTCAACCTTTACAACCAACAGCTCCTCAACTATTGAGTGCATGAAGTGTTTTCATCACTTGAATAATATCATCATTTGGTTATTTATAGTACACTCATTATTTTTTTCATATAATTTTTGGTGTGAATGCAGGTACACTATTAATACTGCTAATTAGTGTCGATTTGTGCATAATTATGCATGTTTTTGTAATTTTTTTTTGTTTTATGGAGTTTAGTTTTATTTTACTATGCTCTCCAGTTCATTTCACATTCCACCATTATACCTGAAGAATTTAATATACTTTTGTTCATATCGTCTGAAATCTTTCTATTTTTTTAAAAGATTCTTCCTCTTTAAATGTATTTTGTTGTTATGAAAATGACGTTTATAGCTTGTCGTATTACAAATTTTCTTCTAACGTTCGTAGTGTGACTAAACTGTATAAAATGATTTGCATTCTGGATTAAATTTGAATTGGGGCTGCACGATGTTGAAAAGTTCTGACATTGCGATATTTTCTTTTGCTGTGATTTATATCTTGAATGTAATTTCACCAGATGATTTGAATAGCTCTGATTGGAAAGATTTCATCAATTTAGATCGACTGGGATGATCAAGTCTATCTCTATGCAGTGCATCCGTATAAATGTCAATAAATTACAAACAAAAATAAATCAATAAACAACGATGTATGGTTTCCGAGGAGTCTAACAGCATTTAAGTACAGAAATTAAACAATCAATTGTAAAATAATATGGTCATCATCATATAAATTTCTAAATGTCTTTATCTTTTAATCATTAATAAATAATCTAATCCAGCAGTGTGACTATTGCAGATACACACACTGCGATATCCATTCTCAAACGATATATTGTTCAGTCCTAGTTTGAATCATATTTTGTGTTCAGATTTAATTATTTCATTAAAAAATCATCTCATTTTTAATGGTATAAACACAAACTGTATCTATTCAGCAATGTCTCATTGGTTAAATACACAGTTGAAACAAATTTCACTCACTTCTGTTTATGTTCAGGCGTATGAAAGCCCCTCTGTGTGGCGACAAAATCCCCCTCATAAGGAAACCGCTTGTATTATGGAAATGATATGCAGTTGAAGTCAGGATTATTCGCCTTCCTGTAATTTTTTTCTTTCTTTTTCAAATATTTCTCAAATGATGTTTAACAGAGCAAGACATTTTCACAGTATTCCCTGTAATATTTTTTCTTCTGGAGAAAATCTGATTTGTTTTATTTTGGCTAGAATACAAGTGGTTTTTATTTCTTTTTAAATAATTTTAAGGTCAATATTATTGAGTTTTAGTTTTGTCCACAAACCATCATTATACTATGACTTGTCTAATTACCCTAACCTGCCTAATTAACCTAGTTAAGTCTTTAAATATCACTTTATGCTGAATACTAGTATCTCATTACTAGTACTAGTATCTTATTGTTGATTAGGTTTGGATGAAGGAGTGGCCGTTGTTGTGTATGGTTGATGGGACAGATTTAAGATCATCTGGTGTCAAGCTGTCTGATGGTCTTATTTTCCTTATGTTAACATCAGCACAGCAAGCAGTTAACGCTTCAGCACGCTCCTAAAAATAAAGCTTCCACTGACCCCTTTTCCACCAAAACGATGCCAAACGAAGCTGGAAATTTAAAACCACCTTTCCACTCCACAAAAGACTGCTGGAAAAGCTAGACCACTGCCATTTATATTCAACAACTAATATTATTTGCGACCCATATATGCTGTAAATTTGCTTAATGTGCTTAATATAGATAGATGACCACTTGATTTTGAAAATGTTACAGTAAACAATTTTATAAATATATATATATATGTTACAGTTTTTATATATATATATATATATATATATATATATATATATATATATATATATATATATATATATATATATATATATATGTGTGCGCTCACCGGCCCAGCACGCACTGCTTGACGTGAATGAGATGAACTGAATTAACAATAATAAATTATTGTAATAAACAATTGTTTTCACGGGTGGTGTCTGATATTGCACAGATGATATTGACATAAAACTTATTATTTGCATACGTCATCTTTATAGCAATAACAGTCTTTTCACGAGCTGCAATGTTAGTTTCATCTCAGTGAATGCATGCTCTTTAGCGATGGTGAACGCGGTATCAGTCGCACGATTGACAGCATTGTGATGATTAAATGAAGAATAAATAACGTTAGAACATCTCGTGTTTAAAATGTGTAGATGAGGCAAACACTGTTTCCTGGAAACTCCATCCCACCGGCTTTACGGTGAATGCTTTAGTGATTTTCACAGCGGACTTTAACCACTGGAAGTCTTTTATCCACTCTTGGAAAAGTGTAAATGCTGGATTGATATTCATCACATGATCACTGATCAGATGTGCCATTATTTGTAACTTTAGGTGGTTTTTAAAACTAAATCTGCCAGTGTTGTTAATATTCTCTCGTATCCAGACCTTTACCTTTTTGCGACTGTACCTCTCTATCATCGAAACGGAGTGATTGACAGCTGATATTAACCAATCGATTCACGTTCTGTTCTAGCACAGTGGGCCAATAAGAAGAGCTTGAAGGCGGGGCAAGCATTGCGGGGTTTGTTTACTGCAGAAAGTTGACATGTCGACTGTTTTAAACCATTCCTGAGCGCTGCGTTTGCTGTTTTTAGGTGCAAAGATCCCTAATGCGTTTTTTGCCTAATGCTATTGTTTTTTTCCACCACTCTCTTGCCATCACCCTCATAACTTACAGGGAAACCAAAGTGCTCCCAAACGCCAGACCCGCTGTTGGTTATAGGAGGATTACATCGTTACTAGCCATTTTGCGAGCTAGTGCAGCGTGTGCCTGACTGGAGTAGTGTTTGTTTGGAGGTGGGCAGGGAAGGCAGCATGTCACATCATTAGGGATGCCTTGTTGAGCGTTGTTGCACTGAAAACATTATATTTTGTATATATTTAGATATTAGTCTGAAATGTTCGGTTTTATAATGCGTACCGAACCGAAAGTCTTGTACCGAACGGTTCAATACGAATACGCGTATCGTTACACCCTTATATATGTGTATATATATGTGTGTAACTACATTTGATGACTTCTATTAAATGTTTAATTCATTATCTTATAATATATAAATACATAAATATACTTAAAAGACCTAAAATATACTTTTTTTTCTTATTGCCTGATGGAAAAAAAATACAATTTTGTGTTAATGTGACTGCTTTTAGTAGATAGTTTGTGCAAATTAATTTGATAAAACTAATGACTGATTCACTAAAGCTGATTGATATTTGCAGAGTGTAAATATATTATTGTGTATCACTATTTTTGACTAATCATACTATCATTGGTTGTATTTAGTTTAAAGTAAGTGTATTGTCATGCTAATTAATAGCATTTGTGTGCACCATATGTCATTTAAATGTAGTTTATAGCTTGTATTGTTATTATTTTATTTCTCTAACCTTAATGATGGGACTACGTATCAGATATATTTAGCATTCTGGGTCTAAACAGAGTTTGAATTATATTTTGTGTACAGATTTTGTTCTTTTATAAAAAACATATGCCTATATATCAGCAACTTCTCATTAATAGCACTTAATAAAATACTGTATCTATGCCCTTTTAATAATATAAAAATAAGAAATAGTTTGAAATACATGAGCAACACCCCCTTTAAAAAATAAAGAAAAACAGCAGTCCACACTTATTAGAGCTGCACATTTGTTTCAAGCAAAACAACATTGATATTACTGAGACATTTTCAAAGATACAAACAAATTAATTGCGTAGGTATTGCTGGACGATCCAGCTTAGCCATTCATCACCATATTGAAGTAAAAAAACTGAAAGATTACAACAAACAGTGTGTAACATTATAATATTTGTGTTACCCACCAGTCCTACTGCACCCAACCCAGTCTGAGCGGTGATCAAACCAGTGATTCTTTGCATTCAGTCGGTTGCTCTAACAAGCAGGCTAAAGACAATGCCTCTAGCGTCTGTTGCTAGAACACCGTTTGAGGTCAGAGAAGTGAGGTTTACCTGCAGAGCACTTTGCTAGCTGGCCTTTGTTACACTCACTCCCATCCCGGACGAGCCCCCACATATAAGCCACCAGTCCTACTGCTCCCAACCCGGTCTGTGCTGGGATCGAATCTGCGATTATTTTTATTTATTTATTTAATTATTTATTTATGTTTTTTGTATTGTAGTCGGTTGCTCTAACGAGGAGGCTAAAGACCATGGCCTCTGATGCCAGTCACCAGAATGCCTTTTGAGGTCAGAGAATGAGGTTTACCTGCATAGCACTTTGCTAGCCAGCCTCCGTTACACTCACTCCCATCTCGGACGAGCCCCTATGTATAACCCACTGGTCCTAAAACAACCCGGTCTGAGCTGGGATCTAACCAGTGATTCTTTGTATGGTAGTTGGTTACTCTAACAAAGAGGCTTGTCGTCGATTCTAGTTGTAAGAGCAACCAATAATAACTTGACTCCTAGTTGATCACGTGGAAAAGTGGCAGAAGGTACATTTTTTCTGATAAATCATCTGCTGAACTGCATCCCAATCATCACAAATACTGCAGAAGACCTACTGGAACCCGCATGGACCCAAGATTCTCACAGAGATCAGTCAAGTTTGGTAAAGGAAAATTCAATGGTTTTGGGCTGTATTCAATATAGAGGAATGTGAGAGATCTGCAGAGTGGATGGCAACATCAAAAGCCTGAGGTATCAAGACATTTGTGCTGCCCATTACATTACAAACCACAGGAGAGGGCAAATTCTTCAGCAGGATAGCGCTCCTTCTCATACTTCAGCCTCCACATCAAAGTTCCTGAAAGCAAAGAAGGTCAAGGTGCTATACGATTGGCCCGCCCAGTCACTAGACATGAACATTATTGAGCATGTATGGAGTCAGATGGAGGAGGAGGCATTGAAGATGAATTCAAAGAATCTTGATGAACTCTGGGAGTCCTGCAAGAACGCTTTCTTTGCCATTCCAGATGACTTCATTAATAAGTTATTTGAGTCATTGCAGAGATGTATGGATGCAGTCCTCCAAGCTCATGTGAGTCAAACACAATATTCATTCTTTTTCAACTGCACCATGACTTTATATTCTATACTGGACAGTATTTCTGTTAAGTGACGAGACATTTGTCTGAACAAAGTCAGACCTTACTGTCCTAATTAAATCAAGGCATGATTATATTTTATTTAGGTAAAATAAGTGTAATCTAGAGGCCTTTGCCTTTCATATAAGCCACTTCTGATACCAAATGATCAACTAGAAGTCAAGTTACTATTTGTTGTTCCTAAAACTTGGATAGGCGACAAGACTTTTGTCAGGTAGTGTACATTTTGAGGGTCAAACCTATAGATTGTGAGGATAAAGTTTCAAAACTCTTCTCAAAACTCTCTGAAATGTCGATGTTTAACTTCTTGGCCCACTGCCTAAAGTGACCTTAGCATAATCTTAACGTCTCCTCATGTTTGACTACTTCAGAGACACTTTTCATCCACTTCTGTTCAGCTGAATTGAGTCCAAATGATGGTGATTATAACGGAGGGTCAGTTGTGTTGAAAATCTCCAGCATGAGGCCAGCAGATGTCTACCTATCCAAACCTCCTTTTTCTTTTGCGTTTTCAGCTGTACATCAGATCTTAAAGAGTCCAAAAACTGGCCTGCTGTTTCGTAATCTGCTCTTTTCTCTTCATATCAGAGCAGAGAGAGAGAGAGAGTGAAATCTGATGCTTTATCAACACTATAACTCTCGATTTCCTCAGTTTCAGTCTTTAAAGACATTGGGCAGGGAGCCGAGTTGCTCTGTCTTTAATTGCGGTCCAGAACAAACTGGAATCAAGAAGTAAATTGAGGGGAAAATGCAATCACCACTTCCTTTAGCTAGCAAAAAATAAAAAGCTACAGGTCAGCTGTTGTCTGTTATCTGAAAATGTGTAGCACAATGAGCCAGGAGAGATAATGCTGGTTCTCTCGGTTCCATTCAGATCGCAATCTCTGTCTTTGGCATCGGCTGCTAAACAAACTGGCGTCTCACTGAATTACCACAAAAATATCAGATCTACAGGGGAAGTTTTTATGTTGTTTTGATATTTGTAAACCCTATTTATTTATTTATTTATTTATTTATTTATTTATTTATTTATTTATTTATTTATTTATTTATTCATTCATTCATTCATTCATTTATTTGTTTACTTGTTTGTTTCTTTTTTGTTTACTTTTCACTTATTTATTCATCTATTTATTGATTGATTTTTTTCATTTATTCATTTTTTTATTATTTACTTTTCATTTATTTATTTACTTGTTTGTTTATTTGCATATGTATTTATTCATGCATTTATTTATCTGTTTATTTATTTACTTGTTTATTTACTTTATTATTTACTTTTCACTTATTAAATAATTAATTTATTAATAAATTGACTTGTTTATTTACTTTATTTTCTTTTTACACATTTTATTTTCCCTATTTACTCTATTTGCTATTAATATTTTCTATATTTATTAATTTGTTTACATATTTATTTATTTATTTATTTATTTATTTATTCTTTTTTTACTTGTTTGCTTATTTGTTTCCTTTATTTATTTACTTTCACTCATTTATTAATTAATTTATTCTTTTATTTATTTACTTTGTTTGTTAATTTACATATTCATTTATTAATGTATTTATTTAGCTATTTATTCTTTTTATTGCCATTTGTTTATTTATTTACTTTATTCATACATTCATTCATTTACTTGTTTATTTATTTACTTTATTGTTTACTTTTCATTTATTTAATTATTTATTTACTTGTTTGTTTATTTACATATTTATTTATTAACAAATTTATTTATCTGTTTATTTATTCATTTATTTATTTACTTGTTTGTTTATTTACTTTATTAATTACTTTTTACTTGTTAATTATTAATTACTTTTTTTTTACTTGCTTATTTACTTGTCTTTACTTTTAAAGACAAGTAAATAAGCGTTTACTTTTACTTTTACTTATTTATTGATTTTATTTATTTACTTTCCCCTATTTATTCTATTATTATTATCATTATTATCATTATTATTATTATTATTATTATTATTATTATTATTTTATTTTTTTATTTATTATTATTATTATTATTATTATTATTATTATTATTATTATTATTATTTTATTTTTTATTTATTTATTATTATTATTATTATTATTATTATTATTATTATTATTATTATTATTATTATTATTATATTTACACATTTATTTATTTGTTCATTCATTTATTTCATTGTTTATTTTTTACATTATTATTTACTTTTCACTTATTCATTTAATAATTTATTTATTTACTTTTTACTTATTTATTTATTTTATTTATGTATTTATTTACTTTTTCCCTATAAACTCTATTTACTATGATACAGTCATGTTTCCTATACTGAACCCGTTCCACATGTTGGACTGCAGCTAGACTTGTTGTGGTTAATGGATGGGTGGTTTAATTGGTATGGAGTATAACAGTCATCATACTCATTTCCCATATTGAACTGATTTCAGTCTCCGTTGGAGCTTGTTGCGTTCTCCATCCCCGTCCACACCCCACCTCATAAACATAATTATAATGACTTTAATTGGACCTTCTGGCCCGGTTGCAATCAGTGAACTTTACCATTTGGCTCAATTGCAACCAGCTTTTAGAGTAAACATTGGCAGCAATGTTCACCGTCCAGCAGCTTCTCCAGAGATTTATTTCCTCCAGGATATGAACTCGGGGTGGACAATCACACCTAGACAGCCAATTGATCATCCAATATGGAGTTTAGTGGATGTTTGCTTCGTACAGGATGAAACTCTGAGTCTCCTCAGCAGGAGGTTGGGGTTTTCTCTAGCTAATTGTTTACAGTTGCTGCAAATATCCACAAATATATGCATCCATGCGTGCTCCTGACATTGAATCGCATCAGTCTGGTTCCAACTGAGAGGCATTTGAGATGTTTAAGTGTTTTTAAAACCATGCATTAAACCATGTGTTAAACCATGCATTTTTTGGGTCATGTATCCAATATTTTCAGTTAAATCAATAATATTACTGAGTATTAGGTGTCTTCTGAACCCCAGCTAAGCCAACCAAAGGTGAACAAGTACACAAATTTCTGAATCTCTCTGGGATTCTTTTCATAAAGAATTATCCAATTCAGCATATATGATTTTATGCACACTTTTAATACATATTTGTAGGTGTAAACATTGGTAGTCATGCAAACTTTGGGAAACATTAGACAACATTTTAATTCTGCTCTAAGGCATTTTGACAAGTATAATAGCGTCATTATGTAGCTCGAGCATTTCAGTGTTTATTCAGTTCAGTAAAGTTCAACAGTTACCAAATAAACACAGAAGACAGCTGTGTCCTTATTTAGCTCAAATGAGTTTAGCCCTTAAATACATGAACGTTTCAGCCTTCAGTATTAGATATTCAGATCTATACATGACATTGAACAACAGTCTTATGTTGTTGCTCTAATAAATACATTGTGTCTGTCAAAATCTGCAATTTTTTAAATTGCAAAAAGTCTTTAAAATACGGGTTCTAGTTGGACTTTCTGGGTCTACTTGTTTGGGACACATGAAAGAAAGAGTTAGAGAAAGATGGAAGAATGAATGAAAAATACTGGCGTTTCTGTCTTGGTTTAATCTGCGTTTCTGCTAGAGCTGTTGTCAATATTGCCTGAATTGATGAAAAGTACAGACAGGTTTTAATTCGTCATGTAATTCCTACAAGAAGCATCTGTTTTGTAATATTTTTCAGCATGATAATGATCCCAAACACACTGCTAATGTAATGAAATCATATTTGGAGAAACAAAACCGCTAATTTTGCAAAGACATTCTTGAAATAGCCTACACAGAGTCCAGACCTGAATATTGTAGAGAATGTATAGGCAATAGAATATGCAGTATGATCTTCACCTGGAGAGAAAAAGAAAGATAGAACATGCTAAATCTAAGGAAGAAATGTTGAAAGATGCTTGATATTAAATAGCACATCATTTCTCAAAAGAAAACGTTCAAGGTGCTGTTCAATATTTTCCATATTTTCTGCTTGTATATTGAAGGTATGCTTCAGCCAAAAATAATGACCCTGCACTTGCTCCGTACCTTTTAGATAGATAGATTTGTGCAAATGTCTTAGGCTCCCAAAGCTGGTGGTGGCCTAAGACTTTTGCACAGTACTGTATCTTCTAAATGTTCTACTCTGTAAATATAACAAAACTAAATGGTTTAGTCCAGTCCAGAGTGAAAGGTACTTTTTGCATTTGAGCCAGTTTAAAATCTCAAGATTCTTTTGAAAGTGTCCCAAGAACATCTCTTTGAGCTGGTCTTGGTGCGCTTGTCTGGAACGCTTTTGGTACACACACAAGGTTCACACCTGTCCAAATGAACCACACCAAAAAGACAAACGAATGCTGGGACATTTATCCAAACTAAATGATGCAGATGTGAAAGCACCCTAAGTGTTGGTGCAGTTTGTTTGGGCAGGTGTGAAAGCAGCAACTGTACTTCTACAACTGTACTCAGTGAAAAGTACTTCACTTTTGTGGACTGAACTAGCTGCCATAATCAGCTGTGATGTAAATTCTGAAAGTTTTTTCTTTGATGCTTCCCCGCATTTATGCATTATTGTGGATATGTACCCAGGTCTACAGTTCTAGAAACTGCAAAATATGTACCCTGTAACATAGCAGATGCACCATGCTACGCACATAAGGATAAGGATGACCGTCTATTAAAAGAGGTCACCCGGAGTCCCCTTTCCTGCTCCCACAGGCCAAGTTGTCAAAAAGCGGTAACAGATTTATTAAACATAAATATTTCCAATATCAAAACAAGGGAACAAAAGGCCAAAACAACAAACAAAACAAGGTACGCTACCTAATACGGGATTTCTTACCTAAACCGAAAATAAAGTTCTGTAAATAAAACAACAATTCTACGCTCCATGACTGTCCATTAAACAGGAGAAAACGTGACAAAAGAAAAATGGCCTTCCCTTATGTCATTCAGCAATAAATAAACATTTAGCCACAGCCAACACAGAATACCATCCTATTACCGTTTTTAACAGAGTATCTCACCAGATGACTTTGGAAAAGGGTTTCGGACAGGAAGATATCGCTGCCACGCAGAGAACTTAAAGCGATCTGCTCACACACACAACAGCGAGGGTAAACTGGAAGAGAACTCGATGAACAGCGCCAACAGTGTGCTTTTATAATTAGCGCCACCCCTCTCACAGCTGCACCTGATCTCCGCTCATGTGGAGACAGAGAAATAGACAAATAAGGGAGGATATGACACACACAGGAACAATACACACCAGCATTGTCAAAATAAGATACTCAATATCCTCAATATATACTCAATATACTCAAAATCCAGAGCTACGTCTGCTTTTTAGTTTTTGAATTCGCAAATCCACCAGAGGCTGCTGTGTACACTTTTTGATGATCTCAAATTTCTCTTGTAAAATCCACCACAGGCCGCAGTATGCATTTCAGCTGAACAGGTCACTGCCAGCCCACCGACTGACCCACCCACCCAGGGGTGGACTGGCAATAGGGAGCTCTGGGACATTTCCCAGTGGCCTGATGATCAATCTGGCCTGCCATCGTGAATCTGGCCTGACAACCCAACTCCCTTCTTTCTTTTCACTTTCCGATCTTCACTTACCGATCGCTCCATCCACCACCTCCCCGCCCCTGCTCTTCACTTACCGATCACTTCACCAAGACCCCTCCACCCCCAATTGATCTTTGCATTTGTTTTACCTGGTTTCTGGAACTGTTCTATGCTGGACTCCCTGTATTCATGGTCCAGTCTGCTCCATATCCCAAATCCATTGGTGTACGTGGCGAGCTACAGGGGAAACTGAGTAATACTGGAAATGCTCTCCAAACGGAGGTAAATGGTCAGCCAAAGCATGAAAAGGAACAGCAGTTGTCTGTGGTGTCATATTGTCCCATAGAGTTCGTTTTACAGACGAAATACAGCCAGACGTAGCCTCAGGTACATATTTGTGGTTTCTCAGAAATATAGACCTGGGTAGGTATCTACAATGAGCCTGGGTTGCAGTTATGGCAGGCTGTGGATAAACGTAAAGTTGTGAAGAGGTCCATACTGCCTGCTGTATTTCCTTAACTCTTTGTTTACTTCCATGTGTTGTGAACATGAGTTTCTTGTGCATTCATTCTGACCAATCAAAATGCAGTTCAGGAAATTTGTCTAGCCATTTGTTTGGTGTGGATGTTGTCACGTGACATCTTTTTGGCTTGTTTTAACTGGTTCAGTTCAGAGCTTTCAGTAGGGATGGGCGATAGCAGTTATCCTATCCAATATCAAGTATTGCAAGACAAGTACCATTGATATCGGTAACGATACCTTATTGGTAACTTGCACCTTACTGATATCAATACTTTATTGAAATGTTTTATAGTTATTTTACAGTAGAAGAATATTATAGTTCCCATTCCTGTTCCTATGCATGTAAATATGTATATACTATGAGGAACTATCATTACTATTATTAAGATATTCTAAAATCAGTGATCACTCATGACGAAAAAAAAACATAGAAGGGATCGATACTTCTGTTTAACGATCAATTCTTTTGATACATTGCCAGAATCGAAAAATATCGATACTTTAGGATTGATCCGACCACACCATGCAGTTGATCTGGTGTGAAACTGAACCAAAATGGCTGAAAAATGCTACAATGTTTGGTCCGGACCAAAGAAAGGAGTCTACAGGTGTCAAAGCACCCTAAGTGTCTTTTAAGCCCCAAGCCAAAGTCCAACAAGAACCTCATCTCCTGGATCTGCACAGGTTTCTTGTATTGAGTATTGAGTGTTCAACAGGGTCTCAGTGGTTTGGGTGGGGTTTGTTATTTTTTACTTGCCCATTTTCTCTGGCCACGGCACGCTCAGGCATCTGCTGTAATGGATCCGCACTGACTTTAATCAGCCGGATTGAGGAGCCTCACTAATAAACGCTCTGCCTCCCTCTTTCCCGCTTCCCAAATCAAAGCCAGATGAAGCGTCCAGGCCTGGATTACCAGCAGCTGTACTCCCAGCACCCAGCGCTCCAGAAAAATGGTGAACGCTGTGTTTACGTTTGGCGTGTGTTGGGCCGACTGAACAGTAGTTTCATTTTCCTCCCTCGGCGCTCTTTTCCTGCTGTCAGTTGGCTTTTCTTTTTGAGCCGCTCCGAATAGAGCCGGATTCCTCAGGTGCTGCGGTCCGCCTCAGATCTGATCCTGAAGGTCACATCACAGGGATTCACGTACCAGGTGTTAAGCTGAGCCCATCACTATTTACAATTATAATATGTTTTGTAAGAAAAGTCGTTCTTTATGAATTTGCAGAATTTCATTTGTATAAAATATTTAAAGATGTAAAAAAACATTGTTTACTATTAATTTATATTGACTTTACTATTATTTACCACGTCTACAACTCCAAAAATCCTCCTTCACCCCCAACCGATGTCAAAGACTTTATTCCTCAAATTTCACTGTTAGTTAGTTAGCTAGTTAGTCTTTATTCATTACTCAAAGGCAATTTATTTTTTGTTCAACAACACAATTATTGACTTTTTATAAATTTTTTTCATCTCTTTTTGACAACATTTTAACTAATAATTATTATTAACCAAATAATATTATAATATTATAATAATATTGTAGGCCTCCGTCGGTCAGTGTTGACCAGTCTTGACGTATCCTAATTCTTATCTTGAGGCATGACTGATTGTCTGAGACAGCATCATTGGTGGCTGAAGAGACCAATATGGGAGAGGCATTCTTTGCCGCAGCAGTCACATTGATAGGTGGCTCGTAGTTCCACACCTTTCGGCGAACTCGCTTGTCCTCCGACGTACGCATCTTGTTCTTCTCACCTGACTTGAGCTGTTTGATCAGGGTGCACCTCCATTTCAGGCGGTCTGCTGCGAGGTCTTTTCAGGACTGTGTGTTTATGTCGAGGGCTTTCATTATTTACTTGACTATTATTATTGATTTTTGACATAGAAGCTAGGACAGATGTGGTAGGTGTCATTATTATTATTATTATTATTTCTTCATCTGTATGAGTCTCTAAATACATCAGACCTTTTTTCTTGTAAATAAAGATTTTCACCGTGACACCACCCTTCATTGGAGGGTGGACAAATCGTATAAAAACAATGAATGAGATCAAACAAGGAATAAGAATTAGCCACTATATGAAAAAGGTAACAATTGGCATGAGGTTGGATTGATTGGTGGCTAATTATGTGTGATATGCTTGCGGCCAAACTGCCCATGAGTAATGAATAAAGATTAACTAACTAACTGTGAAATTTGAGGAATAAAGTCTTTGACATCGGTTGGGGGTGATGGAGGATTTTTGGAGTTGTAGACGTGGCTTGAAAAGGTTTCTAGTGGCTGAGGTGGAAAACTGGGGCTGCCAAATGTGGTACAGTACCACGGTTTAATCTTTTCTCCTTGCGTAGGCTGTCAGGAACTCACTTGTTTTTTTTTTGTCCCTCTCATGTCTGTGTTTTTTTACCTGATGACCTCCATCTTGAGCGCGAACGCAATGGGATTTCAATTAAACGGCACATGCCGAGGACTAATAAAGAGCTCACGGGCCTTTCTGAAAGATGGATGTGGAAATATTTGACAGCTGTTGCTTGAAATCCCCCATAAATCCCCAGCGTTTTATGTATCCGACCTGCAGGTATTTTCAAAGTGTCTGTTGAATAAAGTCCCTTTTTGTGTCGTTGACAAAAAAAAGGGGGTAAAAGAAGATGAAAAAACACTCCCTTTTCCACCTTTTTTCCAGCAAAATATGGTTCCCATCTGAATAATACCAGCTCAGCAGAAATAAATTCTTCATTTAAAACCGTATTTGCTGGAAGAAAGGTGGCAAAGGCTTTGATTTTCTTTCTTTTTATCCATCTTTTTGTCAACATATTAACTATTAATATGAAACAGATTAAAACAAACCAACAATGCTCTTTTTAGATATTCTAAAGAAGAGAAGAAAATATTAATTAATAAATGAATAAACAAACAGTAAATAGATGTAATAAATAGTCATTAATTAATAAACAGACAAATAAAAAACTGTAAGTAAATAATACATGAATAAATAAATAATTAATTCATAAACAAACAATTAAACAGTAAAAATAAATAAATAAATACCATAAATAACGTAACAAAAAATAAATAATACATGAATTCGTTAATTACAAAAAAATTAACTGCAAAAAATAGAATACATAAAGAAATTAATAAATAAATACATTAAAGCATTTATTCTTAAACTAATTAACATCAAATAAAAATACAACAAATAAATAAATTAAATAAGAATTCATTAACAAACAAATTATCAGCAAATAAAAAAGTGAAATAAATGCAATAAATTAATAAATAAAGTAATGAAAACAAATAAATAAAATCAATATGTCATGCATTTTATTTTTCATTAATATTAAAAAATATTTATTTGAATGTATTACAAGTAATAAAAAACAAAATAATTCATGAATTAACAAACAAACAAACAAACAATAAATAATTTCAATTTGGTTTAAAATTGTTTTATGTATTTTATGTTTAATTAATATTTATAAAAATATTTGTTTTATTATAACTAATAAATAAACTAATTAAATCATGAATTAATAAACAAATAAATAAGAAAACTGATAAATTCATTCATTAATTATAAAAAACAAATAAATAAAAAACAACTAATAAATTCATCCATTAATTAATTAATAAAGCAAACAAACAAACAAACAAACAAATGAATAAATAAATATATAAATAAGTAAAAGTCTTTTTTGTTGTGTTGAAAAAGAATTTAAAGTAAAAGAAGATTAAAAAAACCTTTATTTTCCACAGTAAATATGATTTTAATGAAGAATTCTATGATTTTCTGCTGAGCTGATATTATTCAGATGGGACTTCACAAACTGTTGTGTTGCCAGCGTTTTCTGAATACTTTGTTTGATAGTAATTGTTTTGTTGCTGTGTTTTGGCTGTCTGTTAAGTGTGTTAATTATGGTTTTGGACTTTCTCATTTGTAGTATCGTGTTGGAAGATTCTGACTGTAAATGCAAAAAAAAAAAAGCATCTCCCTGGTGCCTCATATCCAGCTGTTAATGCTCATGTGTTGAATACATCTGCTCATGATGACATACACTCATTTACTGGGCTATTTCTAGTGGATTGTATATCCGATTACAGTGGTTTTACGGTTTTACAGGGTTCCCAGTGTCATGGAATTGTATTTCCGGAAAATATTAATATTTAGATTTAGTTTGTAATTGTTTTATGCAATTTATGTTTAATTAGTACTTTACAAAAACATTTATTTATATTTATTTATAGTATATTTATATATAACTATTTAATTTTACTATTTTAATAATTGCATTTTCAATAAAACTATACATAAAGTGGTGTGAAAAAGTGTCCCCTTGCTGATTTCTTCTTTTTTTTAATATGTGTGTCACACTTTAATGTTTCAGATCATCAAGCTAATTTAAATATTAGTCAAAGATAACACATGTAAACACATGCAGTTGTTTGCCCCCTAAACATAATAACCGGTTGGGCCAGCCTTAGCAGCAACAACTGCAATCAAGGGTTTTCTATAACTTGCAGTGAGTCTGTTACAGCGCTGTTGAGGAATTCTGGCCCACTCATCTTTGCACAATTCAGCCACATTGGAGTGTTTTCGAGCATCAGCCGACATTTTAAAGTCATGCCACAGCATCTCAATTGGATTCAGGTCAGGACTTTGACTAGGCAACTTCAAAGTCGTCTTCAGCCATTCAGAAATGAATTTTCTGGTGTGCTTTGTATCATAGTCCTGCTGCAAAACCCAATATCACTTCAGCTTGAGGTCACTAACAAGATGGCAGGGCCTTCTCCTTCAGGATATTTTGGTTCACAGCTGAATTCATGGTTTCATTTATCACAGCAAGTCTTCCAGGTCCTGAAACAGCAAAAGGCCCCAGACTGTCACACTACTACAACTACCACCATATTTTACTGTTGTGTCGTGCTCTTTTTCTGATATGAGGTGTTACGTTTATGCCACACATAATGGGACACACACCTTCCAAAAAGTTCAACTTTTGTCTCGTCAGTCCACAGGGTATGTAAATTACTCAGTGCAAATATGTAATTTCACGTTTGGTGTGCAGTCAAGCCACAGCACCTCAATTGGATTCAGGTCAGGACTTTGACTAGGCCACTCCAAAGTCTTCTTCAGCCATTCAGAAGTGGATTTGCTGGTGTGCATTGTATCCTTGTCCTGCTGCAAAACCCAAGTTCACTTTAGCTTAAAGTCACTAACAGATGGCAGGGCCTTCTCCCTCAGGATATTTTGGTTCACAGCTGAATTCATGGTTTCATTTATCACAGCATATCTTCCAGGTCCTGAAGCAGCAAAACAGCCCCAGATCGTCACACTACCACCACCACTATATTTTACTGTTGGTATGATACACATCTTACAGAAAGTTAAACTTTTGTCTCATCACTCCACAGAGTATGTGAATTACTCACGCTAATATGTAATTGCATCTTTGGTGTGAAGTCATGTCACAGCATCTTAATTGGATTCAGGTCAGTACTTTGACTAGGCCACTCCAAAGTCTTCTTCAGTTATTCACAAGTGGATTTGCTGGTGTACTTTGGATCCTTGTCCTCCTGCAAAACCTAATTTCGTTTTCTGCTTGAGGTCACTAACAGATGGCAGGACCTTCTCCTTGAGGATATTTTGGTTCACAGCTGAATTCATGGTTTCATTTATCACAGCAAGTCTTCCAGGTCCTGAAGCAGCAAAACAGCCCCAGATCGTCACACTACTACCACCATTATATTTTACTGTTGGTATGATACACATCTTACAGAAAGTTAAACTTTTGTCTCATCACTCCACAGAGTATGTGAATTACTCACGCTAATATGTAATTGCATCTTTGGTGTGAAGTCATGTCACAGCATCTTAATTGGATTCAGGTCAGGACTTTTACTAGGCCACTCCAAAGTCGTCTTCAGCCATTCAGAAGTGGATTTGCTGGTGTACTTTGGATCCTTGTCCTCCTTCAAAACCTAATTTCGTTTCAGCTTGAGGTCACTAACAGATGGCAGGACCTTCTCCTTGAGGATATTTTGGTTCACAGCTGAATTCATGGTTTCATGTATCACAGCAAGTCTTCCAGGTCCTGAAGCAGCAAAACAGCCTTGGACCGTCACACTACTACCACCATTATATTTTACTGTTGGTACGATACACACCTTCCAGAAAGTTCAACTTTAATCTCGTCAGTCCACGGAGTATTCAAATTACTCACACGAATACGTAATTCCATCTTTGGTGTAAAATCATGCCACAGCATCTCAATTTGATTCAGGTCAGGACTTTAACTTGGCCAATCCAAAGTCGTCTTCAGCTATTCTGAAGTGGACTTGCTGGTGTGTGTAATTCCACGTTTGCTGTGAACTCAGCGTTGATATTTTGTACTTTGTGATATATATCATGGTCTATAGTAAATACCGAAGGGCAGAATTGCAGGAGAGTTGGTATCGGAGCATGAATGTGTTCCTCCAGAGTGTCTGTGGGTTGGTATGTGAAATGGTTTGGATGTGTGTGCTGAGCGTGTGTTTCACATTAGTGCTTGGTTTCCTTCACTGCTGGCCTACAGTGGCCAATAACTGCTGCCAACAGCCAGTGCCACTTTAACAGGCCAAACACACACACACACACACTCAAACACACCGACTTCTGTTAATACCGAGCTGAAGTAAATGTAATCGCATTTGAAAGGTTTGCAACATGGAAAAATGGTTTTCTGAAGCAACATAATTGAATCCCTTGAACAGATTTAAATATAATTTAGCATTTCAAATTATTCAAGAGCTGAAAGAAAAGCAGTCGTTAAACTTTTATTCCAGTTCCTCAGATCTCAGAGTTTTACTTTTTACACACACACACACACACACACACACACACACACACACCTGAAATTGACCCAAATAATCAGGAAAACTTCTTATTATTCAATTTATTATTTTATTTTATAAATTATTGGTATATTACACTAATTTTTTAATCATTATGTTTACTAAATAATACTATTTTTGAAATGGGTATTTTCTATAGTTGAAATAAAAGCCGGAAACTAGCCATACGTACAATTTTACAACTTGTTTTCATTGAGTTTAATTTTAAATAGCTTAACAACATAACTGAAACTAAATAAAAACAATTTTAGAAGTTCAAAAGTAGTATATTAGCTTTCTCTTTTTGCCTGATTCACGCTTGTTATGACAATATTTATTTATTTATTTATTTATTTATTTATTTATTTGTTTGTTTGTTTGTTTGTTTGTTTGTTTGTTTTTGGTTTCTGTTTGATTATTATTAATATCAATAATAATAATAATAATAATCAAAGTGCTTTACACATCCAGCATCCACCTGGATGGTGCGACAGCAGCCATATTAAAAAGCCAATTATGATATTGGGATGTTAGGAGGCCATGATGGACAGGCTAGTGGGCAAATTTGGCCAGGATGCCGGGGTTAAACCCCTACTCTTTTTCGAAGGACATTCTGGCATTTTTAATGACCACAGAGGGTTGGGACCTCGGCTTAATGTCTCATCCGAAAGACGGCGCTCACTGAGCAGTATAGAGTCCCCATCAATATACTGGGGCGTTAGGATCCACACGGACAGTAGGTTGAGCACCCCCTGCTGGTCTCAGTAACATCACTTCCGGCAACAACCTAGTTTTCCCATGTGGTCTCCCATCCAGGGACTGACCCGGCACAGCCCTGCCTAGCTTCAGTCGGCAACCATGTGAGAGTTGCAAAGAGCTAGCTGCTGGCTATTATCATCATCATTATTATTATGATCGTTATTATTGTCATCATAATTAGTATGATTCTTATCATTATTATTTTCATCATCATCATCATCATCATTAATATTATTATTATTATTATTATTATTATTATTATTATTATTATTACTACTACTACTACTACTATTACTACTACTACTACTACTACTACTACTATTATTATTACTACTACTACTACTACTACTATTATTATTACTACTACTACTACTACTACTATTATTATTATTATTACTACTACTACTACTACTATTATTACTAGTACTACTACTACTACTATTATTATTATTATTATTACTACTATTATTATTATTATTATCAATATAATCATCATTATTATTGTAATCATTATTAGTGCCATCAATATTATTATTGTTGTTGTTATTATTATTATTAATTTTATGATTATTATTTGTAATATTAGTAGTAATATTAGTAATAATATTATTTGTGATTGGTACAAATCCTGTTTATCCTCACAGTAAAATTGCTCTTATTTCAATGTTTAATGTTTTCAATGTTTATATTTAAATAATAAAAGCATAGCCTATTTTTGTTCATGGTTAACTAGTTTATTTAGTAGATTTATATGACTTGTATCACTCAAGTGTAACCAGAATGAATCCGTTTGGTTGGTTGCAACTTGCAAGTAACAAATTCTAATATGCTGCTATTTATATTAGGAAACATTTCTAGCCTATTTATTTAACTTTCTATTAATATGGAGTATTTATTAGCATTGGAGCATGATTTTACTCTGCCAGACCACTGACCCATTTTTTGGGTTCATGACGCACCAATGGACAAGCGTTGATCTGGATATGCTCTCTAATAGATTGCCAAACCTGATGCCATAAAATTGTCCAGCTTCCTCCTGATTTTCATCTGTTATTGGTCTCTGTAACGTCAAACACAATCACACACAGCTGTCTCTTCTGGAGCCGCAGTGACTCCACATTTACAGCTCGCTTTTACTCTTTTCATGACTTTCAGACTCATCTGTCCTTCACTGTTATTGTCTGATTGATTGATTTATTTGTATGTTTTGACCACATTTTTCTTATAACAAACACATTTATTTATTTGTTTGTTTGCTTGTTTATTCGTTTATTTGTGTGCATCTTTTTGTCAACATTTAAATAATAAAAACATTTATTTATTTATTTGTTTGAATCTTTTGTCAACATTTTAATTATAACAAACACTATTTATTTTTTGTATGTTTATTTATTCAATCATTTATTTATTAAATTTGTTGTTTGTTTGTTTGTTGTTTGTTTATTTATTCATTCATTCATTTGTTTCTCATTCATTCATTTTCTTTTTGGCTGAGTGCCTTTTTTTTAATCTGGGGTTGCCACAGCAGAATGAACCGCCAACTTATCCAGCATATGTTTTACGCAATGGATGCCCTTCCAGCTGCAACCCATCACTGGGAAACATCCATACACACTTATTCACACACATGCTCTACGGACAATTTAGCCAACCCAATTCACCTATAGCGCATGTCTTTGGACTTGTGGGGGAAACTGGAGCACCCAGAGTAAACCCACGCCAACACAGGGAGAACATGCAAACTACACACATAAACCCCAACTGACCCAGCCAAGGTTTGAACCAGCGACCTTCTTGCTGTAAGGCAATTGTGCTACCCACAATTGTGCCACCATGCAGCCCCTTCATTTGTTTATTTATTTGTTAATTAAATTGATTATTTATTAGTTTGTTTGTTTATTCATTTATTTGTTTGCATCTTTTATCAACATTTTAATTATAACAAACACACTTATTTATTTATTTGCACCCTTTTGTCAACATTTTAATTATAACAAAACAAAAAAGCAGACAATGACCATTTTAACAATGCAAATAAGAGAAAAAAACAATTATTAATAAACAAGCAGTAAATGGTTTAAAATAAGCAAGCAAACAAACAAATAAATAAACAATAAAATAAATAAATACAAATTATAAATAAAAAATAAAAATTGCGAAATTTAGTTTATGAAAATAGTATGACATACTATAACAAACACTATTTATTTATTTGCATTTTATCAACATTTCAATTATAACAAACACATTAAAACAAAACAGCAGACAATTAACATTTTAACAATGCTAAAAAGAGAAAATAATTATAAATAAAGTGAAAATAAGCAAACAAACAAAAATAAATAAATAAACAATAAAATAAATACACACAAATTATGAATAAAGAAATAAAAACCAAGTATGGGTTTTTATAACAAAAATTATTTATTTATTTTGCAAACATTTTTTGTAAACATTTTAATTATAACAAACACATTAATTACTTCATTAATTAATAATTTATTTATTTATTTGAATCTTTTTGTCAACAATTTATTTATACCACATTTATTTATTTGCATCTTTTTGTCAACAATTTATTTATAACAAACACATTTATTTATTTATTTGCATCTTTTTGTTAACATTTTAATTACAATAAACACATTTATTTATTTATTTGCATATTTTTGTCAACATTTTAATGTCAACAAACACAGTTATTATTTATTATTTATTATTTATTTATTTATATTTTTGTTAACATTTCTAAAGAGGATAAAAATAATAACTAATAAAATAATTTCCACACAAACAGTAAATGAATAAAAATAAGCAAACAAACAAATAAACAAACAAATAAATTCATGAATTAAAAAAACAAACAAATTATGACATACAATAACTCAAATTACTGATACATCAATAAAATCCAAGTAAGTCCAGGCTTGATGAAAAAGCCTTAGTATTGTAGGTGTATGAATAACACAAGTTAAGAATTGTGACTGAATTGTTTTATTAATAATACTGTGCTCAATGTTATTGTAATTCAGAAGCTGTTAATAGGCAAAAAAATGGTGTTTAATTGTGAGTAGAGTAACAGATGTGTATTAGTGTCTCTGTAACAGTGGCGCAATTACACCAACAGTTTGACAATTAGCGGTTGATAGCTGTTTTTTCCGATGGACTTTTTTTTTTTGCTGTGGTTTTGTTTCAGGTTGAACTTTACACCCGTGCTGAGAGTTAGCTTAGATAAGTGGACTTGTCCTCAGTCAGGCCCTCTTAAAGACTTTTTGACAGAATAATGGCCGTAAGTCATTCGCCTGCCTGCAGTCCAACAAGAGCGGAAGAAATTAGGACTTTAATGAGATTCCCAAATTCATCTGCATGGTGGGACACGAGTGGAAATTCCTCTCGGAGATTGAAAAGGAAAGCTGGAGAGGTGCTTTTGAAAGAGCAGCAGTGGTCCATTCAGTCCCTCTGTTTTGTTCATCCGGCTTGAAATACATTTCGCAACAATGTCCACTTTCGGTGAAGTCAGTTAGCAGCTTGGTGCTAGTTTAAACATGTGCGTTTCTTTATACCCTGTAAAACATGCAAAGTTCCATACTGTTCATAAATGCTGTCCCAACACAAATCAATTAATTTAACAAATTTAAGTTAATTGAAAATAAAACAATTAAGTTGTCCCTCCAAAAAACTCAAACATTGTGTCGTTTCAGCAAGTTATTTGAACAAGCAATATATCATTTTTTTGAGTGCATCTCACCCTCAGGACCTTCAGAATAGGGTTATTTTTGAGGCAGGACAATGCAGGGAAAAATGAAGGTGCATGATACTGCATTTTAAATAAAAAGTTAAGTCAACTTAAAATTGTAAGCTGACTTTTAATCCAAGTAACATTCAAAATGTTACTTTTGCTGCTTGTTCAAGCTACTTTTTAAAAAAATGAGTTGAAACAACACAATTTTTAAGTTGTTTATGGGACAAGCAAATAGTTTTATGTTGAATCCACTTACATTTGTAAACTGATTAAGTTAACTTAATCGATTTGTGTTGAGACAACATTAATTAATTGTATGGAACCTAACATTTTTTTTACAGTGTACTGCAATTGACTCGATTTAAGTTGAGTGAACTCAAAAATCTTTTTTTATTTTACAGTGTGAAAAATATAGTTTATGAGTGTTGCGATAACGATATCTCTCATGATATATAATTTCCCTAGAAAAAGGCTGTTATGGTTTAAATTTATTTATTTTATATTTCTTTATTTTAAAATAGGTCCCATCTGATTTTATTTAGATAAACAACCAATGCTTAAATTAAATGTAATTTATCACACAAATCTACGATATGTACTGTATATTATCACAATAATGATAATTTTGCAATATATTATGCTTCCCTAGTAAAAAATCTAATTATTCATTTACAGTCTCAGATTCAAGTTACAGTTGAAGTTACAGTATCTATTCTAGATACTGTTTTCAAAGGCTGACAGTGTCGATTTTTAAGTAAATCTGCCTTGTTTGAGGATTTTTATGTGAAATATTGTAAATGCATAGCCAAGAAGCTATTTTATGCATGTGAACAAGAAAAAAACTTAGCTTTAAAAGTCTTATTTAGTAGTATGCTGTTTAAAAAAAAATACTTGCTTGAAAGATAACATATATACAATAATATGAAATTTAATAATAATATCTTAATCAGTGTTGGAGGTAACGCATTACAAGCATAGACTGTAAAATATTTGGACGTAGTATTAGTGACATCACCCATAGATTTCTGAACACTGCAAAAGAAGCTACAAGTAGGTGCGGCCAACCGTCGCCATTTTGTTCGCGCGTCATCGCACCCAAGGCGGGATACCAAACAAGGGCAAAGAGGCAGAGAGTGAGCGGAGCTACAGAAACCTGCTGGCACCTTGCTTAGACCTGGCAGACAGACTTTACTTTGGGAGAATGTTTAATATTTCATTACCTGTGACTCGTTTGTGATCTGATCCCTCGTGCTTGGCTGTACACTATATCAGTGAAGTGTTTAGACTTTCAAAAACACCGTAGTAATACATTGAGCCACTAAGCATTGTTCTTATGACGTTTTTCTACAGGAAAATGCGAATTACTTTCAAACATTTCAGATATAGTCTGTGTTAGTAAATGCAAGGCTATCGATGAAATCCAGCATAACACTGTATGATAACCCTTCAGATGACTGTTCTAGAGCCTACAGCTAATCAATCTGTCAGCTTCTGGAGTGCTTTACAGCTCTAAAGAACATTATAAATGATAAAAAATCTTAAATAAGACCAATGCATTTATAGAGATGGTATACAAGTATATAACTTTAAACACATGGGAAACGGAGGCCACGTGAATGGTTTGTGAGCACAATTAAGTGCACACAGCATGCCAAATCGTTCTTTGTACCAGGCTGTAAACACCTTTTTTTTTCTGCTGTAAAGTTGGCCATTCTAACAGTGAGCTCAATTGAAATTTGCTCCGTGTGGAGCCAGGACTAGCGGAATTTCGATGAATTGCAGTTTCAGTTACTTCCAGATTGGCTTCCTGAGGGAGAGCGGGAGGTTGCCTCTTGATTACAAGTAACGCGAGTTACGTAATAATCTTACTTTTGTAAGTAACGAGTAATGTATCACATTACTTTTTAAAAATAAAGTAATAATTTCAAAATACTTTCAAAAAATGTATCGCGAGTTACTTTTTAGTTTAGTTCATTAACTTTTAAAAACCCGCACGCAATGAGAGAATGCAGGAACAGACAGAAATGAAGATGGCAGAGTCTTACATTTCTGCGCTAGTAATATTCTCATTATTTTGAACACATGGAAGAAAAGGAAAATTCTCTGAATGGACAGTGATTTTATTTTTAACAAGACAAAAAGTACAAAAGTAGCAAACACAACGCTTTAAACTTTCATTAATCTGTATATACAGCATATGTAGAGCTCTGGGCTCGGGATGTTCTCAATTCAATTCAATTCACCTTTATTTGTATAGCGCTTATACAATGTAGATTGTGTCAAAGCAGCTTCACATAAAAGGTCATAGTAAATAGGAACAGTGTAGTTCAGTTTGTAGTGTTTAAGTTCAGTTCAGTTTAGCTCAGTTCAGTGTGGTTTAATAATCACTACTGAGAGTCCAAATATTGAAGAGCAAAACCAACGATGCGCAGCTCTACAGATCCTGAACCATGCAAGCCAGAGGCGACAGCGGAGAGGGAAAAAAACTTCACTAATGGCGGAAGTGAAGAAAAAAAACCTTGAGAGAAACCAGGCTCAGTTGGGCACAATCATTTTAAATGATCAGAAGATAACATTGTCCTACATTTTTTTGTTTTTTCTAAAAAAGGTAGTTGAAGGTTATACAGTGTGTTGTTAATTGCAGAACTCCTCATTTTAAAGAAAAAAACCCTGCAACTTCTGAAAGAGATCAAGCCTCGGCCAGGTCAGAACGCAAAATAAATCAAACATACCGTAACACATTACTAAGTACCTAAGTAATGAAACCAGTTACTTTTTTAGAGAGTAACTCAATATTGTAATGCATTACTTTCTGAAGTAACTTTCCCCAACACTGATCTTAATCTTGCTAAGACAAATGATTTTGTATTTGCTTTGAAATAAGAATATTTTTGCTCACTCCATTAGCAGATTATTTTGCTTGTTTTCAAGAAAAACTCACTTAATTTCAACATATTATTTATGAAAACAAGACAATAATTTTGCTCGTCTAGAAAATGCTTCTTGATTTACGAATATGAGATGCTTGTGATCAGAAACAAGACAAAAACTCCAAGTAAGAGCTCATTTTTTGTAGTGTATAAAAAAAGTATGAATTAGACATAATTTAGCATGTCTGGTTCAGATTCGTATTCATATTTTCCATCAATCTTGACCTGCGCTATAAAATAGATGTATGTGAATATACACACATACAGCATAACACACAGAAACATACACAAATCACTGCGAAACGTCCACATTCCAGCGTGATTACAGTTTTTACTCCTCTGCTTTATTGCACACGCTCCGACTGCCAGGCTAGTTTTATATCTTCACAGTGACTTTTATTTCACTGCGGCTGACTGCACTTTACCGACCTCTGAATCAGCTCCCGGTTATGACATCACAGCACTCCTCAAAGCCGATTGGCTTGCGGTGATGACATCGCAAATCATCTGGCACTCGGTTATGACATCACAAACGGAAAATCAGCCACTGTGATAAAAAAAACACAGCATTCTGTGCTTATGAACACACACACACACACACACACACACACACACACTGTCTCCCTCTTTATACATTCTCGCAAAAACACACTGCTGCTTTTTTTGATGGACATCTTTGTTTACGATCTGTACAAATCCAGTGAATAGCTTTTTGTGTTGTACTGAAGTGTGTTATGTTTTGTTCAAACTCCGTCATCCTGCAAGCGTTCATCATTGTGTACGACCTTTTCCTTGCTCCTGTCCGGTGGATTTAATGCATCTCAAGTCTCCTCTTTTGCCTCTACTGCTGTTGAATTTGTTATCTAAAGTGTATTAGTTATAAATATACACTGTAAAAAATACTCGTTGATTAACAGGCGTCGTAATTCAAGATTTATTTATTTTTTTAAGTTTATTTATGTTTGTGAATTGTATTATATTGATCTCTGTCGACTTTTGATAAAGATTCAATTGTTTACTTTATCAAAGTCACCATTACTGATGTTTTAGTGGTTCGAAACAGTATAATGTATTACAAATAATATTTATTGGACGTTTGTACTGTAATTTACAACACCAAACTATACAATGTATCACTTTAAACTATTAAAAATGTTATTAAAAGTCACCTTTTCTAACTTGTCGAGCTATTGAAGGAAAGATGAAGGTCCCACAAAAGGCATAAATAAATAAGTAAATGAATGAAAGATTAATAAAATATGAATCACACAATATGAATTTTTAAAATTGGCTGATATACTTGCATACATGCATATATGTAGAATGGCTCAGTGTCTTCCAAAGTCAATATAGTCTAGAAAGTGCGGTTGCCAATTTATTAGGGTTCATGAGTGCCATACTGTATGAAAATAAAAATGTAAAGTGCTTTTACTCCATCCAAACTAAAATAAATAAGACTTTTTCCAAACGAAAATTATGTTATGATGGAATATAATAGGAAATAACTTTGAATTGAACTTATAATGCTAATAATTATTGGAAAAAGCTCACCAATACTCAGCAGCATTGCTCAGGTAGGCTGTGGCATTGACACAATGCTCAATTGGTACTAATGGGCCCAAAATGTGCCAAGAAAATATCCCCCACACCATTACACCACCACCAGCAGCCTGAACTGTTGATACAAGGCAGCATTGGTCCATGCTTTCATGTTGTTGACGCCAAATTCTGACCCTACCATCTGAATGTTGCAGCAGAAATCGAGACTCATCAGACCAGGCAACGCTTTTTTAAATCTTCTATTGTACAAATTTTGGTGAGCGTGTGTGAATTGTAGCCTTAGTTTCCTGTTCTTAGCTGTCTTCTGCTGCTGTAGCCTATCTGCCTCAAGGTTGGACGTGTTCAGAGATGCTCTTCTGCAGACCTCAGTTGTAACGAGTGGTTATTTGAGTTACTGTTGCCTTTCTATCAGCGGGAACCAGTCTGGCCATTCTCCTCTAATCACTGGCATCAACAAGGCATTTGTGCCCACAGAACTTTTGGGACCATTCTCTGTAAACTCTAGAGATGGTTGTGTGTGAAAATCCCAGTAGATCAGCAGTTTCTGAAATACTCAGACCAGCCCATCTGGCACCAACAACCATGCCACGTTCAAAGTCACTTAAATCCCCTTTCTTCACCATTCTGATGCTCGGTTTGAACTGCAGCAGATCGTCTTGACCATGTCTACGTGCCTAAATGCATTGAGTTTCTGCCATGTGATTGGCTGATTAGAAATTTGCTTTAACGAGCAGTTGGTCAGGTGTACCTAATAAAGTGGCCGGTGAGTGTATATGTTATTAGTGTCCAGAAGATAAGTGGTTTGATAGTGTTATACAAATAATTCTGGTACTTTTTAGCATATAGTTTCATTATATTTTAAGGCAACATTTGTCTTTCAGGACAATGTTTTGAGAAACTGAAAGGGTTCATAGACGGAAGGTTTCTGTCCTTTACTCTTTTCATTCTGCTGAGATTGGAGTTCATCGGTGGCCGCTTTGCTCTGACGCTCCTTTACCTCGTCTGTGAATGTTTGTCTTGTCTTGGTTCATCTTCTAGTGGGCTTTTCCCCCTCTACTGTATGTACTACTCTTCTTGTGTGCTGCCAGGCGGTTGCCAAACCCACTGGAGCAAAACTGCGCCATTTGAGCAGGATGGAAAATATAGGAGGTGAAAACAGAAAGGCCTCTTTTTAAAGCAGAAAGCCCCTGTCGTCCATCGCACACACATACACATATGCAAAAATTCTTTATAACCACACTTGAGCACTGTCACCTCACAGCAAGAAGGTCACTGGTTCAAACCTCAGCTGGATCAGTTGGAATTTCAGTGTGGAGTTTGCATGTTCTCCCCGTGTTGGCGTAGGTTTGCTCCGGTTGCCCCGGTATAGGTGAATTGGGTAAGCTAAATTGTCCGTAGTGTATGTGTGTGAATAAGAGTGTATTGGTGTTTCCCAGTGATGGGTTGCAGCTTGAAGGGCATCTGCTGTGTAAAACATATGCTGGATAAGTTGGTGGTTCATTCCGCTGTGGCGACCTCAGATTAATAAAGGGACTAAGCTGAAGGAAAATGAATGAATGAATGTTTTTTTGTTGCTCCAGTTGTCTTAACTTCTTTATATTGGAGCATTAAAGGGATAATTCATCCAAAAAATGTAAACTATATGTTGTAAACCGGTTTCTTTCTTCTGTTGAACACTAAAGAAGTTATTTATTATATTTTTAAAAGCAGAAAGCCCCTACCGTCCAGCACACACATAAGCAAACACGACACACGTTTCAACCCATACTCTGCAAAAACCACCTTTCTGGAATGGGCCCTGAATAAATAGACACCTATCCATGTGAGCGAGGACGGGAAATGAAAAAAAAAAGTAGCTGGCAGCGGCGGCTGGAGTGTTGACCTTTCTGCGGTTCTTTGTAAATTACATCTCTTCAGAGGTAAGAATGCTGCGGCGGGAGCTTGAGTTTCTCTCTGTGGAGATGGATTTAGAAGCTGCTGTGGTTTTTCTGGATGGCGAGGGGCATTAGGGCTGATCTGCAGTTTCCAGCGGGGTGGATGGGCGACCCGTGGCGTCAGGCGGAGAGGTGGACGCTGTGCGGTGCCGGACGAGGCCTGATTCACCTCACTCCTTTTGAGGGCTTATTACAGAGCGGAGGAGACGGTCTGAACCACGTACTCATGGTCTGGCCGTGCCGTGGGCCGATCGCGGCCTTGAGTTTACACACAAACACGCTCTTAAAACTCGGTAGTATTTTCCATTTTGGGCTTTCTGGCCGTGTTTAGAGATGGAGATAGCAGAGAGAGGGTTGTTCAGCGTGTGCTAGCTGCAAGGCCACGCTGTTTTTAAGGAGTTTTTCTTACAGCAGGACACACTTTTGAGAAGATTCGTACTTGAAAAGGAACCAAAAATGCAGTTTTTTCATATTGTATCTTGAATATTGCAGTTTTTCCTAATATTGGTGCATTAAAAGGATAGTTCATCCAAAAATAAATGTCATAATCTACTGACTCTTTACTCACGAGTTCAAAACCTCTTTGAGTTTCTTTCTCCTGTGCACAAAAGAAGATATTTTGAAAAATGTTGGAAACTTAAACATTGATTCCCATAGTGTTTGTTCAATGGTCACAAGTTTTTAGCTTTCTTCTAAATATATCATTTTATATATACAACAGAAGATAGAGACTTATAAAGTTTTGCAACCACTTGGAGGTGAGTTCACCCACCGGTGACCTACTTACACCTGCAGTTCTCCAGCCTCCGGCGCCTAGACTGTAGCTCCGCACAGGAAGTCTAGGCAGAGGAGAAATGGTCGTGCCCAACTGAGCCTAGTTGAGGTTTTTTCCTTCACTTTCGTCAGTTGGTGAAGTTTGCTCCTCACCACTGTCGCCACTGGCTTGCTTGGTTTGGGACTTGTGGAGCTGTGCATCGATGGATTTGCTCTTCAGTGTTTGGACTCTCAGCAGTGAAAATTAAACCACACTGAACTGAACTAACCTGAACTATATATATATATATATATATATATATATATATATATATATATATATATATATATATATATATATATATATATATATATATATATATATATATATATATATATGTATATGTATGTATATGTATATGTATGTATATGTATGTATATGTATATGTATGTATATGTATATATATGTATATATATATATATATGTATATATGTATGTATATATATATATATATATATGTATGTATATATATATATATATATGTATGTATATATATATATATATATATATGTATGTATATATATATATATATATATATGTATATATATATATATATATATATGTATGTATGTATGTATGTATGTATGTATATATATATATATATGTATGTGTTTTTTGAAACTATTACATCGCTTTGTAAATGTTTATTATTACCATTTGATGAGTCTCCCCATACAGTTTGATCAAACGTTTGAACCCGGAAGCCGCTTCGCATCACGTCACACTTAACAAGCGGGTAACGTTACCCACAAAAGACGTGATATGTGAACGGCCCTTAGTTAATAGCCCATAGTTAATCCAGTGTGCGTGTGTATTAGCCCCGGTATTCAAGCTGGAAACTTTAAACTAACACACTGTTGGCACAACTTTGTTTAGTTGCAGCTGATTTGTTCTGTGCATAAACGCAGTGTTGAAAAGCCTAACCCTACGATTAATTAACCATGACAAATGAAAGCGCGGTTAATGGTAAAACCGGTTAATCGTTGCATCCCGTGAAGGAGCTCCAGATGGATACTTGTTTTGTGTTTGTTATTTGTGTTGGGACAACATGAATAAATTGCATGGAACCAGAGCGTGCACACTGTAAAAAATGCAGGGTAACTCCATGTTTTCCAACACAAATCAATTAAGTTAATTAAACAAATTCAAGTTGATTGAACATAAAACAATTAAGTTGTCCCCAAAAAACCTTTAGAATGATGTTGTTTCAACTCATTATAAATAAGAAGTTTAAACAAGCAGCAAACCTTATTTTTTGAGAGTATGTTTGCAATATTTTTGAACATTTGTTTTCTTCTTCCTCATCAGTGTCACTTCTTCACTCAGTCTGTCTGTTTTCCTTGTTTAAACAGCTTGTTAATTGTCTCATAAAGCTCTCCAGTTTCCTGTGCTGCCATTCAAGCTCTCCGAGTGAATCAGTCTTCAATATTCAGACTCTTCCTGAGCGTCTGTTTTGTCGTATGGAGCTGTTGTGTGATTGTGAAGTGGTCGTGTGAGGTCAGGCCAGGTCAAAGGTCACGTCTCCTCCTATAAGACGCTCTTTATGAGCAGTGTGGTTTGGGAGAGCCGCCTCTGTATTTGTTCAGGATTTGTTTGAGATTTAACTAGATTTGATGTTACGGCCCACCCATGGATGTGTTTGTGCAGTTCGTTCTGCTTAAAATGTATAAAGATCCTTTAAGCGGTTGTGTGTATTTCTAATATGTGCTCGGGGTGGCCCACGAGTTTAAGTGTTGATTTTTCGGCTATTGTGTTTAATGATTAATATTATTGCGAATGAAGTTCAGTCTCAAGATTCCTTTTCCCACATGATATTAATTAGATTCTTTAAGTAATAGCATGAAGCTGTTGTCTTGAATGGTTATTATTGTGGTTACACTGATTTACTAGCTGTAAGCTTAATGCATTTGATTCTCTGAAAAGAATCTGTTCATGAGAGCCATTTGTTCAGGAAGTGGTCAGTAATTATGCTGTGTTTTTGACTCACTTAAAAGAAATGGCATATAAATGGCTCATTTGTTCAGTAATTTTAGCTTCACTCACTGGTTGTGCTGTGTGTTATCCATTAACACCCCCCATCCCCAACTCCCCAAGACTCATTCTTTCAGGAATCGGACTGCGCAGATCAGATTTTTTGATTAAACTGGATCTTAAAGAGTCATTTATTTCGAAATTGAACTTCACTTCTTACGCTGTGTGTTAGTGTTGTTTCTGTCAATAGAATCAATTCATAAGAGTCATTCTTTCAATGAACTGAATTAAACAGATTGTGCTTTGTGTTGGATTCATTAAAAAAAATTGTTAGAGTCATTGTTTTGGATATCAGTGTAGCCATGCTGAATACATATGGTTCACTACAAAGAATCAGTTCATAAGAGTCTTTATTTCAGGAACAAATCATAAACGGATCATAAATTGTGTTTTTGATTCATTAAAAAGAGCCGTTCATTAGAGTCTGTCTTTTGGAAATCAAAGTGGTTGTGCCGAATACATTTGATTCACTGAAAAGAATCAGTTTATAAGAGTCTTTATTACAGGAACTGATCTAAACAGATCATACTTCTTGTTTTTGATTCGTTAAAAAGAGCCGTTCATTAGAGTCACTCTTTTTGAAATCAAAGTAGCTGCGCTGAATAGATATGATTCACTAAAAAGAATCGCTTTATAAGAGTCTTTATTTCAGTAATTGATCTAAACAGATTGTGCTTCATGTTTTGGATTCATTAAAAAGAGCCGTTCATTAGAGTCACCCTTTTGGAAATCATCAATGTTGTGCCAAGTACATTTGATTCACTAAAAAGAACCAGTTCATAAGAGTCATTATTTACACAGATCATACTTTGTGTTTTGGATTCATCAAAAAGAGCCATTTATTAGAGTCATTCTTTTAGAAATCAGAGTAATCGTGCTGAATAGATTTGATTCACTAAAAATAATCAGTTTATAAGAGTCTTTATTTCAGGAACGGATTTAAACAGATCATACTTCTTGTTTTGGGTTTATTAAAAAGAGCCGTTTATTAGAGTCACTCTTTCGGAAATCAGAGTAGTCGTGTTAAATACATGTGATTCACTAAAAAGAATTGGTTCATAAGAGTCTTTATTTTAGGAACTGATGTAAACAGATCATACTTTGTGTTTTGGGTTTATTAAAAAGAGCCGTTCATTAGAGTCACTCTTTCGGAAATCATAGTAGCCATGCTGAATACATATGATTCACTAAAAAGAATCAGCTAATAAGAATCTTTATTTCAGGGACTCATCTAAACAGTGTTTTTGATTCATTAAAAGGAGCCATTCATTATGTAATGTAATGTAATGTGGATTTATATTGCGCATTCAACATGTTCGGCTATACACCCAAAGCACTTCACAATCATGAAGGGGGTCTCTCCACACCACCACCAGTGAGCAGCATCCACTTGCTGCTATTGGTGGAGTGAAGAGACAGTGATAGAGCCAATTCAGATTATGGGGATGATTGGGAGGCCATGATCGTAATGGCCGATTGAGGGACTTTGGCCATTCTTAGGGTCATTCTTTTGGAAAGTAGAGTAATCCTCCTGAATACATTTTATACACTAAAAAGAATCAGTTTATAAGAATCTTTATTATTATTATTATTATTATTATTATTATTATTATCAGTAATTGATCTAAACAGATTGTGCTTCATGTTTTGGATTTATTAAAAAGAGCCGTTTATTAGAGTCATTCTTTCGGATGTCAGATTGGTTGTGCCAAATACATTTGATTCACTGAAAAGAATCAGTTCATAAGAGTCTTTATTTTAGGAACTGATCTAAACAGGTCATACTTTGTGTTTTTGATTCAATAAAAAGAGCCATTCGTTAGAGTCATTCTTTTGGAAATCGGAGCAATCCTCCTGAATACAAATGATTCACTAAAAATAATCAGTTTATAAGATTCTTTATTTCAGGAATTGATCAAAACAGATTAGGTTTCATGTTTTGGATTCATAAAAAAGAGCTGTTCATTAGAGTCACTCTTTCGGAAATTAAAATAGTCATGCTAAATGCATGTGATTTACTAAAAATAATCAGTTCATAAGAGTCTTTGTTTCAAAAACTGATCTAAACAGATCATACTTTGTGTTTTTGATTCATTAAAAAGAGCCGTTCATTAGAGTGACTCTTTCGGAAATTAAAATAGTCATGCTAAATACATGTGATTCACTAAAAATAATTAGTTCATAAGAGTCTTTGTTTCAAAAACTGATCTAAACAGATCATACTTTGTGTTTTTGATTCATTAAAAAGAGCCATTCATTAGAGTCACTCTTTCGGAAATTAGAGTAGTGATGCTGAATACATATGATTCACTAAAAGAATCATTTCATAAGAGTCTTTATTTCGGGAACTGGATTAAACATTGTGTTTTGGATTCATTAAAAACAGTTTCATAAGAGCCATTTATTCAAGAATCAGACTAAACCAGTTGCTTTTTTTTTTGTTTGTTTTTCTTTTATTTGCTGAAAACAAATAAAATTGTAAATAAAATTGTAAATAATAACTGGTTCCTGGTTCTTAACCATAATAATTCCTTATTCACTGGGTATTTTTGTGAATGAAGAAAAGCTCCATTATTATGTGCAGGTGGAAGTGACCATGCACATGTTTGTGCTCTTGTGTTATCTTTGAGTGAGTGTGTGTGGTCCAGACAGTGTGTATGGACAGTGAATTAAAAACACACACATCTTTTTTTGTGTGTGTTTGGCTGATGTACTTTTCTTTCAGGTTTTGTTTCTACTGACTTGCTACCACTTCATGAGGCTTGTGTGTGTATATGTGTGTGTTCCTCAAGTCACCCGCAGTGCAGAAATGTGTATCCCCGGGCTTCTTGTTGTAAATTGAAGGTAGGCAGTGGCACTGAGTTCACATCCTCCTGCCCTTCACAAGCTTTCTTTGTCTATTCATTTTTCAATAAAAGACTCAGAAAGAACAGGCAGGAGTTTGTTAATGAGCCAGCGGTGCAAAGCAGCTCATACGGTCCTATTGTGCAACAGAAAAGAATGTGTTGTGTGTAGCAGTGCATAAGAAAACACATTTTAATTCATTAAAAGTGCTACAATATTATGTCAGTTTAATGGGAATATCATAATTTAAAGTTCAGTTTGTTAATCTTACTCAGGTATTTGTTTGTAGTAATGCATCAGGTATTGTTGGAATAATTATGACAATTTTTTTGATGAACCATTATTAATTGTTCAATCATTCATTTTATATTTGAAATATGTATATGATTGTAGCAATAGTTCTAACAATAATCAGTGTATATATAATGCAATACACATAATTAGTACTGTTCATATTTATATTGATAAATGCATAATAAAATTACTTCATTTATATAATAATAATAATAATAATAATAATAATAATAATAATAACTGCAAAAATAATTGATAAATATAATAATAATACCAATAATAATAATTATTATTATCATCAATGACAACAACAACAATCATCGAAAATAATAATAATAATAATAATAATAATAATAATAATAATAATAATAATAATAATAATAATAATAATAATAATAATTATTATTATTATTATTATTAGTAGTAGTAGTAGTACTATTATTAGTATTATTATTACAATTATTATTAGTATTTTTATTAACATCAATGACAACAACAATAATTATTGAAAATAGTAATAATAATAACAGCAACAACAATAATTGATGATAATATTGATATAATAATAATAATAATAATAATAATAATAATAAACAGCAATCACAACAACAATAATAATAATAATAATAATAATAATAATAATAATAATAATAATAATAATAATAATAATAATAATACTAACAACAACAGATGATGATGATGATGATAAAAATAAACCACAATAATAATAATAATAAACCACAATAATAATAATAATAAACAGCAATAATAATAATAAACAGCAATAATAATAATAATAATAATAATAATAATAATAATAACAACAACAACAACAACAACAACAACAACAACAACAGATGATGATGATGATGATGATAATAATAATAAAAATTATTATTATTATTATTATTATTATTATTATTATTATTATTATTATTATTATTATTATCATAATTGTTATTAATGTGTTGTTATTATTATTATTATTATTATTATTATTATTATTATTATCATAATTGTTATTAATGTGTTGTTGTTGTTGTTGTTGTTGTTGTTATTATTATTATTTTACTATCAATATCATCAATAATTGTTGTTGCTGTTATTATTATTATTATTATTATTATTATTATTTTTTTTTTATTACTTGAACCAACGACTTTCTTGCTGTGAGACGATCGTGCTACCCTCTGCGCCACCATGACGCCTATTATGATGATGATAATAATAATAATAGTAATAATAATAATAATTATTATTATTATTTTTATTATTATTAACGACAACAACAATCAAAGAGTAATAATAATAGTAATAATAATAACAACAACATTTATAATAATAATAATAATAATAATAATAATAATAATAATGATAATAATAATAATATAATTAAAAAATAATGCTAATAATAATGATAATAATTATTATTAGTAGTAGTTGTTGTAGTATTAATTATAATCATCATCAATAACAACAATCACTGATAATAAAGATAATAATAATAATTACATATAAAAGTGTGTTTGTTGTCCTGAAGGTGGTCTTTCTCTGTCTATAGGTGAATGTAGTAGTAATTAGCCGATAATTTCTGCTCCGCCAGTAATAGTTAGCCAATATTTTCTGATCTGCCAAGAAGCACATTCCTCCTCCCAGACCCTCAACCATCGTGTGAATGTGTTCTCGTTCGCACAGTCGCTCGGATCTGTTGATGTGGCTCCAGGTCAGACCATTCAAACACTGACTAATGCACTGCTGTCATTTGTTTTCCAGTTCAACTTCATGAGCTCATACTCTCGCCTGCTTATGATGATTTGCGTTCAAACGCTCTGAAAAACCTGTGAGATAATGCCGATGCAGATGTGTGAAAAATCCAGCTCTTGTATTTCATAGATTGAACACGTTCTGCTGGTCTGTGCTTCTCCGTGTCAGCCAGAAACACAGATTCAAACTGACAACCAATGTCTGATAATTGAAAACAGGTCGGCCATTCCCACGCTAGCAGTAAAGAGTTCACCCAAAATTGAAGATTTGCTGTTAATTTACTCACCCTTAATCTATCCAAGATGTAGATGACGGTAGAATGTTGAAGATTTAAAACCGTAATCGTAATCTTTTCTAGGGTTGTCAAAAGTATCACATCCGGTACTAATCGATACTGAAATATTTGCTCCTAACAACATTTCAGAACAACATGAGTATAACATTTCTGAAACACCGCTCAAATGTTAGGAGGAAATGGATATTTTTACCATTTCAGTACCGATTTGTACCGAAGTCGATACTTTTGACAACCATAAATCCAATTCAATGGCCATAACACATTAGGTGTAAAAAAAAAACAAAACAAAAGGAAACCCTGGTTGCATGGCTTAATATGATATACGTTAGGGATGCACGATACCTTTTTTTTCTGGTATTTGAACCGATCTGATCGATCCCGACATTAAAATTGTGAGTATCAACTAATACAAATCTCATCCGATACTGTTTCTTTTTTTTTAAAAAACATAATACATTTTCTATAGTTCTGCTAATGATAACCTCATATATATATATATAAGTGCTGTCAAAATTTGTGCGTTAACGCATGCGATTAATTTGAAATATTTAACGCATTTAAAAAAATTAACGCAGTTGCAGGGTTTTTTTTTTCCTGTTGTGGCCGACCTGTGTTCAACATGCAAAGAAATATGGATAAGACCAAGGAAGCACTTTTTTGAGGCAAGTTTTAATATAAAACAATTAATGTCGTATTACCAGGCTATCCAGCGTTTCCTCCATAGTTTCATGCAATTTCAGGTGTTTCATTTTTAACTTTCGACTTCTGTTTTAATGGAATTTGATACCGCATGCCGAACGGAAAGAATAACTTCCGCATTTCATGACTCGGTGGTCCTTTAAGGTAATCAAAAATCGCTGCTTACATGGTAGACTCTTAATAAGAGTATTATCTTAATCATATTAAAATCAGAGTATTGGTGTCCATGTAAATGTACTCAGAAAGTGCCAGATGAAGTCGCGAGCTGTCAAAGAAAGCGCATTCCTTTACCTTTCAGCATGCGCCCTCCAACATTTCATTAAGTTTGACGTGTTTCAACCTCACACGCAACTTTTGTGAAGCGTCTGCTTCACGTTGTTGTCATAATCCTTGTGAAAGACAGCCATACTTTAGAATGCTTAGTTTAAGCAAATTTGATGAACGCGATTATGCCTGTTGAATCTGAAGGGAGTCGCTCCGGCTGCCCTGTCCTGCTAAATCAAAAAGTTACGAATTGCCGTGAGATTGCGTTGCACTCTCAGCTCACATCATTCAAAAGAAAAGGGCCACATTGTCCCCCAAATAATTAATTAGTGAATTTCTTTTTTTAATCGATTGACAGTACTAATATATATATATATATATATATATATATATATATATATATATATATATATATATATATATATATATATATTCTTTAGTAAAAATAGCAGACCTTTAAGCCTACTGCTACTGTATATGACAGATGACACAATCTCACTAAAACCTAATGCTTGCTGTAAATTAGGCTACATTATTTGAGCATTCGTACATCATTAATAGGATCTGTTGTGGTCTAGATTATGTTTCCTTTTTTAATATTAAGATTTTTCTTTGAAATCTGTAATTGGCTACCACTACTGACTCTCATCACTGGTAAAATAACCAGCCTTTATCTTGTTTGATGCAGGAAACTAAACTGTTTGAGGCCAAATTTACTTATTAATCACTCACTCGCATGAACTCACTGTGAGTGAGATGGAGAAAACGAAAGCACATCAGCATTGAGGAAAAATCAGATGCTCAAGACGTAACCTTTAAAATAATGACTTGTATTAAAAATGTAGCAAATATATGACAGAGGTTTGTGATACAAAAATTTCAGTGGAGCATTAATTAATTCCTTATTTTCTGTGGAGCGAAGCAAATCATCCATCCGCACAGTCGTGTTCATTGTTTATATATTTTTTCGTCAGACAAATTATCTTTACGGAACAAATTTCATTTGGTATAATTTGTTGGTCAGTTTACAAATATAAACAAGAGGAATGAATAACATTTGAGGTGAAGGTCAAAACAAGGTCCACTTATGACACAAACTGGTTTGTTAAATAAAATAATAATATAAATAAAATTACAGTGAAATTTTCACAGTTTCAGAGTAGTCTATATTAAATCGTTTTCACTGTAAATGACAAAATCATCCATTGCGTTCGTCAGTTTCACTTTTACAAATTTAATCAACTACTTTGACCACAGTGAGCCAGGGCAGGCTTTAAAAAATATTCACAGCGCTGAAAGTATTCCCCTCTGAAAAATTCCCCTCGGTTGGAAGGATGAGAAAACAGAAACACTTCCAAAACTTAGCAGCACAAGAGAAGAAATCAGTGCGTTGAAGATCTGTCCAATGTATTATTGAGGCTTTTCTAATACTTTGTGTGTGAAGAGCAGGTAATAACCCTTTCTACTCCAGTGTTGCGATCTAACAGACATGATTTAGAAACCACAATGTTTTTAGAAACTCCTTGTTGCAGGTCAAAATGAATCCGTTTACTGCAAAACTAAATGCACTTCTCCACTGATTATTTAAACTAATAGGAACAAATACTCTTGTAGAGTTTTTTCGTGTTGTCATAAACCCACGAGATACACAGTTTCATCTGTACTTCACAATAAACTATTGAATGGCTTCAGAACATTTGGCATATAGTGGGCCTACATGACAACCTTCTAGTGCCTTATAATAAGCTACCTTCGTGGCTTTTGTTGGCTTATAAATTCCACAGATTATAGTGCATGCACAAGATTGGATTTGGATTGGTTCCATCTGGCCGATACCCAATCCAACAAAAGTGTGCGGTATCGAAACCATATCCCATCTTGTGCATACACTATAATCTGATCCAGCCAATGCCCAATCCAACAAAATGTGCTGTATCGAACCGATATCCCATCCAAGTATCGGATTGGTGCATCCCTATTGATTACACGTATCATGCATGTCCATGACCACATTGCTTTCATAGACTCTTATTTCTGGATGTTTACAGGGACACAGCAATGGTGGCGTTTTCAGGAATTTCCATTGTAACTCGTTTTCACATTTATTAAAAGTTTTATGTGTCCACATTCATTTTTCCATTGTTTCGTCCTCATCTTATCATTGGGAAAGCATTTAGGAGCATTGTAGAGTTAAACCTCCTCCATCCTCCTCTGTGTTGCCTGTTATTTGCGGTTGGCAATATCCACACGCCTCATGCAGAGCTCAGTGTTCACTGCATTCCTCTGCCATTATTCCTTCATTTGCTGTATTTGTCTTTATGGTTCCAGTCTCTCCAGTCTTCATCTTCTCTATCTTCTCTGCAAGCGTCAGCATTCCTGTGGTCCGGGGCCCCGGGGCCCGAATCATACCCCGCGAGAGGCCTATCCATACAGCTTGTACAGACTCTCTGGTCTATGTAGAAAACACTAGGGTGTATATTTGAGTGCTGAACGTCTTTATTTGAAAGATTTTCCTAATGAGTGTCGGCGTGAACTGCTGATGAACCGAGCTGTGGGGCTTTACTGCAGGAAATCTGATAAAACCAAAGACTAGCTCCTCAATTTCCTGACTTTTTACGTATCCATAAACGTTTGGTGGGTGGGTGGTTGGTTGACTCATTGGTAGATTGAAAGATTGGCTCATTGATTGGTTGACTTTTGTTTTTGAATGAACGATTATCTCATTGATCAATTGAATTTATGATTGACACATCGGCTCATTGATTCATTGTTTGAAGGAATTAACTCCTTTAGTAATTGATTGATTTATTAGTTTACTCATTGATTGAATTACTGACTCATTCATTGAGCGATTCAATATATTAATGAATCATTGATTGATTGCTTCAATGGTTGACTTGTTGATTGATTGTTTGAATAAATGATTGATCAACTCATTCATTGATTAAATGAGTGGTTGACTCATTGACTGAACCATTGACTCAGTGATTGAGTGTTTGAATGAATAATTGATTATCGCATTGATTAATTGAATTCATAATTGACTTATTGACTCATTGATTGATTGTTTGAATGATGATTGATTATCTCACTGATTAATTGAATTCATTATTGACTGATCGACTCATTGATTGATTGTTTGAATGAATGCTTTATTGACTGACTCATTGATTGATTGATTGACTCATTGGTTGATTGACTGATTGATTGAGTGAATGAATGAATCATTGATTAATTGCTTGAGTGGTTGACTCATTGATTGATTGTTTTAATGAATGATTTATTGACTGATTGACTCATCGATTGATTTAATGATTGACTCATTGGTTGAATGACTGATTGAACAAACAACAAATCATTGATTGATTGTTTCAGTGGTTGACTCATTGATTGATTATTTGAATACATGATTGATCGACTTATTTATTGATTAAACAAGTTGATGATTGACTGGTTGACTAATTGATTGAACGATTGAATATTTGAATGAATGATTGACTCATTGATGGATTGAATTTACAATTGACTGGTTGACTTATTGATTAATTGAACCATTGACTCAATGATTTATTGTTTGAATGAATTTTCGATTGATTATCTCATTGATTAATTGAATTTATGATTGACCGATTGACTCATTTATTGATTGATTTAATGGTTGACTCATTGATTGAATGACGGTTCGTTGATTGATTATTTGAATAAATAATAGATTGACTTATTGGTTGGTTGGTTGGTTAATGGTTAATTAATTAATGAATCATTGATTGATTGCTTGAGTGGTTGACCCGTTAATTGATTGAATCATTGACTTATTGATTGATTTAATTGATTGAAAAAATTGTAAATTTGTTGTGATTGGTTGAGTAAATTATTGACTGGTTGACTCATCAAATGATTTGTATAATGGAATTGATAATTGAGTTGATTGAATAATTTTTTTAAATATACATGTTAGTCAATGAGTCAGTCATTCACTCAATCAATCAATTAGTCATTAATTCAATATATCAATTAGTCATACATTTACTCAATCATTATTTCATTCATTCAATCCATTAATCAATTAACTCATTGATTAGTGGATTGAATAAATGAGATAATGATTGAGTAAGTAAGAGATTGATTGATTGAAGTGAATGACTGACATATATATTTAAAAATAAGATTTGAATCATTTTCATAGTCATATTTCAATTCGAAAGAATTGTTAGTGAATAATAATAATAATAATAATAATAAATATTCTATTCAATTCAAGTTTAATTGTATAGTGCGTTTCACAATAATCACATGAATATTATAAAAAAGTAGAACCATTTCTAAAGTGTTGACCTTGAGATTTTGAACTGCTGGTGAACTGCTCTGTGTGGTTTGGCTGTAGGGACTCTGATAAGAGTAAAGGCAGTTTCTTCATGACTCTGCATGTTTTCCTCTAGTGTAACAGGGATTTTCGTGACCGCGGTCAGTCGTGCAATGTTGTCAGTCTATTTTCCTGCTTCTGTATCACCACATCAAACACAATACTCACAGGCAGCAGCAGAATAATAATACAGTGAATAACAGAGGAATACAGTGATGGATGAGCTGCTTTTTTCTTTCTACAACAGACTAGTAGGTAGACTTTATTAGGTACTTACTAGTACCAGATTGGACCTCCTTTTGCCTTCAGAACTGCCTTAATCCTTCATGGCGTAGATTCAACAAGGTACTGGAAATATTCCTCAGAGATTTCGGTCCATATTGACATGATAGCATCATGCAGTTGTTGCAGATTTTTCAGCTGCACATCCGTGATGCGAATCTCCTGTTCTACCACATCCCAAAGGTGCTCTATTGGATTGAGGTCTGATGACTGTGGAGGCCATTTGAGTACAGTAAACTCATTGTCATGTATATACATATATATGCATACATATACACACATATATAGAGCGTACACATCTTCTGATGGCTATATATATATATATATATATATATATATATATATATATATATATATATATATATATATATATATATATATATATATATGTATATGTGTGTGTGTGTATATGTGTGTGTGTATGTATATGTATGTATATATATATATATATATATATATATATATATATATATATATATATATATATATGTATATATATGTATATATATATGTATATATATATGTATATTTGTATATATGTTTTTATTAAGTTTTTATTAAGTTTTGTGATCCATTTTGTCTTCTTATTAAAAATAAAATGAAAAGAACTTCTACTTTGATGTGTATTAATAGTAATAGATAGATGGTTAGTTAGATCATGTGCCTTATAAGTGCTAACAACAGTCAATATGTTAATAGTTGTGCCAGTAATATTGGTCCCTATACTAAAGTGTTTCCACTTTTGCTGATTTACTGTATACTGTACATCAGGGGTCTCAAACTGCTGACCTGCAGGCCATTTGCGGTCCGCCCTCCTCCTCCCTCTTATAGAATAATAATTATTATGCCTTTTATTTGTAGTATTTTCATAGCAGTTTAAACTTCCTCCTTCCTGTGTACAAGAAACAAAAAGCAAGACTTTTGACTGCATATACTCCGTGGAAGAATGAGTGAGAGCGTGTCTAACATTCAGCCACACACACAACAACCACAGATATATTTCAACAGCTGATGTGTGACACGATAAACGTACTGATTTGCATTATCACTGGTGACAGGTAATGCTTGAAATATAAAAGTCATGTCTGTTGTCATGTAAGATGCATCAGTTATGTCAGGTTTCCACTTTTTTCTTGTGCTTGAATGTTAAAAAAACCCTCCTATGAATTGTCAGTCACTGAAATGGCCCCCTGCCAATTTGAGTTTGAGACCTCTGCTGTACATTAATGCAGGTTGTTTTGTTTTAAACAGTGAAAATGTAACTATAATTATTATTAACTATTAATAACTATTCTAGAATTTGCAGACCAAAATAAATTGGTTTACTTAAATATGTTCTTTACCTGACTGAGAACTCTTGTTTTCACCTGGGTGTGTGAATATCAGTAGAGTTTTTCTGTCTATAATGAACAGTAAAGCGCTTTTCTTTTACTCAGACACACAAGTGTGTGTTCAGTCTGCGTCATCACGCCACAACTGAAACCAAACCTCCACAAAAAACACAAGCAGCAGAACAATATTTACTCAGCAGTAATTTTCTGTGGAATTCTCTGGAAGATAATTTGAAAAAGTCAGCTCGGCTGTCGACAATAGGCCCTTTGAGCTGCTCGGTTTTTGGCGCTCTGCCAGACGACCAGCTCTCTTAAAATCACTGGATAAAGGAGGCCTTTTATTGAAGAGCTGGAAAACACACATATGCGAATGTGACTGACGTGTGCTTGTTCACTTTCTGGCCAAAGTCTGATGTTATTGTTCCTTCAGTTGGAGTTAATAGGCCAGGCTGTGTGCGCGATTTTAATTGTTTGACATGATTGTGCTCATTACTGATGGAAACGCTGTTAGCAATGGACAGCGGTGGGCCGGTTTATGTGTTTGTGTTGGTCTAATCCGCAACAGATTGCCGCTGGATGGCTGTGGATAAGCAAACTCTTCCAAATGTACCTGTAAAACAGGTGGGTGGTCAATTTAAAGGATGTGTGCGAGTTAACAAACAACACTCATTAGATTGAGTCCAGTGACGTCGCTGGAGGAGAAACGGCAACTATTAGATTAGTTTCAATAAAAATTCCTCCAGCTTTCTCTATAAAGTCTCTTAGCCGTTCCTGGCACTGCTAGAATTCCACGTAAAAGCTTTTGTTTTTCTGATGGCGTTGAGGATGCGAACACGTTTAATCTCTCTGGGACAGAAAATCTATTAAATCTTATTACAGAAAGGCATTAAACAAAGGCGTATGTTCAACGTCAGTACATCTAATATCTAATTGACTCTGTTGCTAATTGGAGTTGGAGAAAATTATTGGAGTGAAATAAAGACAATAGTTAAAATAGGATCCAAAGCCCTCTGATTTTGAGGCCCACCGCAACGTGATCTAGGAGTGTGGTTTCCCTGCCCACCGAATTGATTGACAGCCGCGTATTAACATGTCTCCGTAGTAATGCGTATAATCATATCAACAAGACAGGACGTGCGCAAGGCAACCGGGATTAAAAGATCTGTTCAGCTCTCTGTGATCATCAGTCATCATCAAATGTGATCAAGAATGAGTTTCACAAGTATAAACGTTTTTAAAACAGAGCATTACAGTGATTTTACTGTCTTTACTGTATCACCACAGCTGAATGTCAGTACAATTATAAAAGAAGACACTTCAATCCTGGTTTGTAGACATTATTCATTCATTCATTTTCTTTTCGGCTTAGTCCCTTTATTATTCCAGGGTCGCCACAGCGGAATGAACCACCAACTTATCCAGCATGTGTTTTAAGCAGCGGATGCCCTTTCAGCCGCAACCCATCTCTGGGAAACACCCTTGTAGAAGTTAAATCAGGTTATTATGTACGTTAACATAACGCATGTTCATACAGCAGTGGATATTAATGTGTATCGTGTCACATTTGCCGTGCAAAGTTAAACGGGAGCGATGTGTGTGCGTTTGTGTGTGTGCGTGCGTTTAATCTCTCTGGAACAGAAAATCTATTAAATCTTATTACAGAAAGGCATTAAACAAAGGCGTATGTTCAACGTCAGTACATCTAATATCTAATTGACTCTGTTGCTAATTGGAGTCGGAGAAAATTATTGGAGTGAAATAAAGACAATAGTTAAAATAGGATCCAAAGCCCTCTGATTTTGAGGCCCACCGCAACGTGATCTAGGAGTGTGGTTTCCCTGCCCACCGAATTGATTGACAGCCGCGTATTAACATGTCTCCGTAGTAATGCGTATAATCATATCAACAAGACAGGACGTGCGCAAAGCAACCGGGATTAAAAGATCTGTTCAGCTCTCTGTGATCATCAGTCATCATCAAATGTGATCAAGAATGAGTTTCACAAGTATAAACGTTTTTAAAACAGAGCATTACAGTGATTTTACTGTCTTTACTGTATCACCACAGCTGAATGTCAGTACAATTATAAAAGAAGACACTTCAATCCTGGTTTGTAGACATTATTCATTCATTCATTTTCTTTTTGGCTTAGTCCCTTTATTATTCCAGGGTCGCCACAGCGGAATAAACCGCCAACTTATCCAGCATATGTTTTACGCAGCTGATGCCCTTCCAGCCGCAACCCATCTCTGGGAAACACCCTTGTGGAAGTTAAATCAGGTTGTTATGTACGTTAACATAACGCATGTTCATACAGCAGTGGATATTAATGTGTATCGTGTCACATTTGTCGTGCAAAGTTAAACGGGAGCGATGTGTGTGCGTTTGTGTGTGTGCGTGAACTTTGTAACGACACTGTGTGTGACTCATCATTGCAGACAGGCTTGAATCAACGCCACAACAAATACATGAAATAAACACTGGGACAGTTCTTGCTGTAGTATTTCTCGCAAACATTACGTGAGATCTGCTTCCTTCATGTCTGTCACTGTGCTGTTTATCTGATGCAGCCACATTCTGGAGAAACAATAGATTTATTCTAAATCTTGAAAAAGGGGTAAAATAGGTGCCCTTAAAAAAAAAAGACGAGTAGTTTATTTATTTATTTTATTTCATATTTTCGAAAGTCATACATCATACATATACACACATTTCCATATAGACAAAAGTAACGCATATAAAAAAAGCTTCCCAAATTAAAACAGGGAAAATCAGAGGCAGATCTTATCAAAAATATCCACAAATATTTTCAATACTTCATACTGCTTTTGAGATTTCGATTTGTTTTTTCCAGTTTGGATATTCCAACATTGACAACAACAAAGTTTTTTTTGTTTTAATAAAAAAAGCAAGCTTGTTTTAAGAAGGTTGCAGATACTTTTTTTACACTGTTATTTTTTCATTTTTGGGGGGAAACATCATTTGACAGATTGTAGAACAAGTGCTAAAATAGTAACACGTTTCCTCACAGAGGTGAATCAGCACAGCTCCCCACTGTCTCCGTTTGGCAATTTGCAATAAACTTTCTTGAGTCTACAGATTAAATACGTTTCACAGACATCAGTTGCTCTTTCATTTTATCACTATACTAATGAGAAGCTTTTGGTCAGAGTTGGAGTGTGTGCCTTTTTACTTCTTTTTTTTGGTGTGTTTCATGCTTTAAGCTATCCAAACATATGCTTTTAGTGTTTTTGTACATATAGACTTGTCTTAAGGCAAATGGGTGTTGACTGCAGATGAAAACTGAGTAATGTAAATAGTGCAAAGACTAATTGTGCGGATTGACACACAAGTCTTGAACTGTGATCTATGACAGCCCTTTTTTAGTATGTAAATAAATGAGATCCCATCAATTTGTAGTTCCCAAATATATCATTCAAGTCTAATGTGTGTTTAAAACTGAACACAATGTGTAGTAATCTACCTTTCAATCATTTAGCTTGCATTTTGTCTCGTTTTCTGGGGGTTATAGGGGCTAAAACATAGAGGGGGGATTTGGTTTCAAGTCTGGATACGGACTTTCAACTGCTTAGACTGTCTGACATTTCTAAACTAAAGCCTTTGATTCACTTAGTGGCACAAGTACATTTTAATCTTCAAAGTTTTTAATCTGGTGTTTTGTCTGCTTTTGTTAAGTCACGAGATATGGAGGAAGAGCAGCCGCCTTGGTAACAGTCGCATATTTGTATAAAAAGCATTTACCAAAAAATGTTACAGATAAAAAAATGACAAAGAAACGACACAAATCAGTTACACACAGCATCACGGTTACTGAGAAAGTTCATATTTTCAATATCTTCAATTGCCCACTCACATCTAGGGCTTTCGGTTCACAGTTAGTGGAGCTCCTTAGAGCTGCACACAGGTGCTACACTTGACGATTTCACCCACATTTTTTTCAGTCAGCCATAAGTCCTTTTTTATAAATGGCAGCCATTTAAAGATCTTTGGTTGAAAGTATGGGATGTGGAGTCTTTCAGATTTTAAAAGGCACTTAGGAAGATGTCATTTTGACAGAAATGCCCTTACAGCACCAGGAATCACCTAAAGGCAGCTGTTGCTGGTGGCTGTCCTTTGTGGTACCCTGTAAGGCAGTATTATCCATGCTTTAGCATGCAAGTAAGTCACAAACCTTTTGCAATCATCAGAAATACGAGGGTTTCAAACTGTTCATGTTGTTGTTAGCAGTACAATGCTCCTCCATGAGAGGCACCCTGTAGTCCAAGCCACCATTTTGCACTGTTGATGGACAGGTGATAATCTCTTGCTTTTTGGGTAGGGCCCCATTGTCCAGACCCTCCAGCTCCAGCTGTGATGGATCACATTCTAAGTCCAGGTGTCCCTTTGATTTCTTTTTATGCATGTAGCATGCTACGCCAACAGCAACAGCCACTAGGACTAGCAGAAGAAGGATGGCGAGTGCAGGGATGAGCATCGTAGTGAGCTTTGGGTCCTCTAGTCGAGCTCCAGGTGGAGCGAGTTGCAGACTGACTGTCTGGGCCTCTGTGCACACTCTGTTCATATCCCCAGCTTCACCCAGTGGACTGGCACATACAGAATACGTTGAGTTTGGCTGAAGTCCACGCAGAGTGTAGTCCATGTAATAGCGCGGAACATTCAGTTGCTTCGGACGTTTATCTTGTCCAGAAAGGTTTCTGTAAGTTAACTTAACTCCCCGGATGTTGGGGTGCATATCAATGTACCGATGAAGGTCTAGGTGTATTGAGGAGCTAGTTACCTTCTTTGCGATTATTTCAGGTTCTGAAGGGATTTCTGTAGGGAATAGTAGTGGATCTTCCTCCTTTTCACAATATGTACCTGATGTTCCAGGTACGCAAATGCATTCCACGTGTCCTTCATTGTCCAGCCAACATGTTCCTCCGTTTAGACAGATCTTGGATGGGCAGAAAGTTGATCTCATCTCTGGGTCAATACTTGTGCTGGGGGTGGGAGGTGCAGGGTCATTGTCAGATTCAGTAGAGGGGTTATCGCTAGGTTTAGGAGGGAGAATTGCATGAGTTGTACTTGGTACACTGGTCAATGGAGCTGGTGGTACGGCAGTGGTTTTTACCGTCCGAGTTGTAATGGTTGTGGTAATCGGACATCCAAATTCTCTGTGCCCCAGTCTTTCCAACACCTTCCCAGAATTTAGAGGAGGAAAGTGGCAGCGTGTCTCTTCTGTCCTGCCCAACTGAATTTGCTTAGTTCGCAGCCAACTAGGAAACCAAGCCAGATTACAGAGACAGTTGAAAGGGTTTTCTGCAACAGTCAGTCTTTTTAGGTGAGGTAAGAGCTGGGCTAAAGTCTCCGGCAAGCCTTGCAAGCTTAGATTGCTGATATCCAGCTCATGAAGCTCTGTGAGTTTCTCAAAGTCTTCCCAATTTAGAGGTCCCATTGGATTCCCAGCCAAAATGAGAGATACCAAGCCCTTTGCTTCCCGCAGTACCACTGGAAAGGCAGTTAACTGATTGTTGGAGATGTCAAGCTCATGGAGGTTCTTAAAGCTTCCCAAGAGCTCCTCGTTCAGGGTGCTAAGCCCCAATCCTCCCAGTTTCAGTGATTCCAACTTGGGTGTCTGCAGGTCGTTTGGACCTGGTGAGGGGATACTGTTGAACCGTAAGTCTAGCAGAAGCAGATGGGGCATTTCCAGAACAGGCAATATTTTCAGTTTGTTTCCTTGCAGCTTGAGCTCCAGCAACTCATGTAGTCCATCAAAAGCTGCAGGATGGATGCTCTCTATGAGGTTGCTGTAGAGATATAATCGTTCCAGAAGTTCCAGTCCCGCAAAGCTGTCCTTGGAAATGTGGACGATCTGGTTAGCTGAAAGATCCAGGTTGTTGAGAGAAGACAGAGGTTCAAACACATGATCTGGGAGTTCTGTCAACTTATTCTGACTTAGATCCAGCATCTCCAAGCTGCCCAAATTAACAAAATCATCTTGAGAAAGTGACTCAATGCCATTCTTGAACACATATAGATTCTTAGCTGTTGTGGGTACTTCGCTGGGCATTTTTGTGTCTTTGCGGTTAAAGCAGAATATGGAGTCTTGAACTTGGCAGGTACAGTTGTCTGGACAGGTGTCAGCCAATACTGGATATGATAAGAGTTGGTAGAAGAGGAGGGACAGCAGTAGAGGAAGGAAGCGCTTCATGGTGCTGCATATATTCACCCCTTCAGGCCTGTAATGAAACAAGAAAAACAAGTAAACATATGCACAATGTATCTTTAGATTTATTATAACATAAATCTGTCTAGACACAAGTTTAGGAATGACATGAATCATTGACTTAAGTTCAGTTCATTTGCACAGTTGATTGACTGAAAGTTCTTTTCTTGTTTCTCATTACTACTTAGCAAATTCAAGGCACACAGGAATACATGCCATGGTTTTTGTTTCACTGCTTTCCAAAGTCTGAGGTCAGTCTTTTTATGTGGGTTGCTTTAAACAAAGTGCTTTCAACGAATGATCAAAGGCAAGGTCTTTTGACGCTGTTGTACTCAGACAATAGGTTGTAGCAGTGACATACAGGCCTGCTGAAACCTTACACTGTGTGATGTTGACCTTCTTATTCTTAACAAAACATTTTAAATTCCAAATTGCTGGCAACAGGCATCATTTCTCGGGCGTCCTACTCTTTCAGCAATGATTGGATGTTATATAAGTGCAATAGTTGACATTGCCCTCCCTTTGCTTTGTGGGCCATTCCACTGACAAATAATCTTGGATAGAGATGCAGAGTATGGTTGTTATTGTTTGCTATGTTAGTCTATATCAAATTTTGACAAAAATTTGACCTTGAACACCAGACACAGAGCTCATAGGATGAGCTCAGACACCTTTAGGGAGGAACGTGAGAGTCCGGGAGGAAAGCAAGAACAAGAAAGATGAAGGGATATGAAGCTGAGAGACTGAAGTGAGCAGGGGAAACAGTTTATCATTTGCTGTGAGATCAGTCGCTGTAGTATCTGGCCTTGAAAGGAGGGGTGGAGACATTTCGTTCTCCCTTACGATTTTCCTCCTTCTGTTTCTCTTTGGGACAGTGTGGGGGGGGGGTTCTTGACAGAGGTTCACGCTGAGGTGAAATTCTCTCACTCAGTTTTATTGGACAGTTTAGAGAGATAGAGGAATTATTATGTTCCCTCCTGCTGCATTATTGAAGCATCACTCTTGGTGCCCTACTAGTGATCCCGGTATTTAGAAAGCATCTTGAAATCAAGTCTATTTTGTCCTGTGTTGGCTGACAAAGTTCAATGTAACTTTGTAAAGACCTTTTATTGCAAGGTGCATTCTTGCTGACAGCAAATGGAACTCAATCAATGTTGGCTCTTTGAGGTGACAAAGTGTACAAAAGTGTACATATGTACAAAATCGCATACACTACTGTACAAGATCGCAGTCACTACTGGACAAGATCGCAGTCACTACTGTACAAGATCGCAGTCACTACTGGACAAGATCGCAGTCACTACTGGACAAGATCGCAGTCACTACTGGACAAGATCGCAGTCACGACTGGACAAGATCGCAGTCACTACTGGACAAGATCCCAGTCACTACTGGACAAGATCCCAGTCACTACTGGACAAGATCACAGTGACTACTGGACAAGATCGCAGTCACTACTGGACAAGATCCCAGTCACTACTGGACAAGATCCCAGTCACTACTGGACAAGATCACAGTGACTACTGGACAAGATCGCAGTCACTACTGGACAAGATCGCAGTCACTACTGGACAAGATCGCAGTGACTACTGGACAAGATCGCAGTCACTACTGGACAAGATCGCAGTCACTACTGGACAAGATCGCAGTCACTATTGGACAAGACCGCAGTCACTACTGGATAAGATCGCAGTCAATACTGGACAAGATCGCAGTCACTACTGGACAAGATCGCAGTCACTACTGGACAAGATCGCAGTCAATACTGGACAAGATCGCAGTCACTACTGGACAAGATCGCAGTCACTACTGGACAAGATCGCAGTCACTACTGGACAAGATCGCAGTCACTATTGGACAAGACCGCAGTCACTACTGGATAAGATCGCAGTCAATACTGGACAAGATCGCAGTCACTACTGGACAAGATCGCAGTCACTACTGGACAAGATCGCAGTCAATACTGGACAAGATCGCAGTCACTACTGGACAAGATCGCAGTCACTACTGGACAAGATCACAGTCACTACTGGACAAGATCACCCTCACTACTGATGTTCCACAGGGTTTAATGCTGGGCCCACTCCTATTAATAACTAATCTACTACCTCTTGTCCATATTTTCAGGAAATTTGGCATCCAAGTGCTATGCTGATGGCACAGAGCTCTTTTTAAAAACTGGGTCTCATCCCATTTTTTAAAAACTAAATAGTGACAAACCTTAAAAAGTCCTGCTTGTGGACACTAAATCTATTCTGGCTAAAACAGATTGTCTCGCTGTAGATATTGATGATAATGCAATGTGTCCTACTCAGAAGGTCAGGAGTTTGGGTGTTATTATAGATAGCAACCTTTCTTTTTGAAGGACATATCAATAATATTATGTGTGCTGCATTTCCCATATGTGTACTATTAGTCGTCTTCATTCTTTTCTCATAACTAAATATACTGCAAGACTAATTCATGCACTGGTCACCTCAAGCATTGACTACTGTAACAGTGTTCTCACTGGGCTTCCCTCTAATCCTCTCCATAAACTCCAACTGGCTAAGAACTCAGCATCTCCAATTTTGAAAGGAATTATTGCTTTATAGTCTATGCGACAGTCCCAAACCAGATTGTATGTGGTACAAAAACTGTACACTTTGTCACCACCATCAGCAACACATTTGATTTTTTAAGTTCATTCAAGGACAGCCATCTTAAGAGAGAGAGAGCAAGAGATATATGATTTGCCTGTCCTTTGTAATTTTTTCCCCTCTATGTCTAAAAAGCAGTAGAGCAGGTTTAGACATTCCTTTTGCTCCGTCCCATCGACTTGCTGGCTGTGATGCAAGTGTCTGTCTTTTGACAGTGGCTTTAGTTGCACTGTGCAAATAAAGTGGAAAAAATGGCTGGCCTGCTGCCAAGCACACACATAGTTGTCTGAAACTAATCTTCTGCTTATTACATGTGTGCTGTTTGGTCTGCCTGTGTTTTTTCTTATTTAATGAAACTTTTGCTCAGCACAAAAGTGGAAAAATGTGTTTGAAATGCCGGCACTTGGAAAGAAGATTACTTACTGTTCAAAAGGCCAGTGTTTTGTTATGTTTGGGCTCTAATATTGATTCTCTTGTGTTGGCTTTAGTCTCTCTGACATGTTTTGACACCATATACCTGTTGTTCTAGTACTGAGTATTATGATCCATGCTCTTGGAATCAACAAGGTTGAATGACAAAGTAATGCATGCACCATTCAGCGATGCGTGACGCTTTACAGTCCCTGAGAACTGATTAGTTGTTTCACTAGAGGCGGTGATGGAAAAAAAAGATGTAAACCTTCCAGATAACCCGATAACAGGTGGAGCACAGTGGTTTATGGGCAGTTAATCATGAGGGGGTCATGGGTCATTGCTGTCCCATGGTGTTTGGCTCCCAGTGTACCGTGGGAATGTCCTCAATTGAATTCGTCTGATATCAGAGGTGAGCCAGCTAAATGCAGAGTGTTTAGCCAAATGCAGAATGAAATCAAAATGTACTCTTGTTATTAGTGCTTGTTAAAAACGATGTGCTTGTGCACTTATTTGCCCTCAGAATCTTTAATCAAATATATCCTTCCCTCGCCTCCGAAATTACTTTTCTTAACTTCTGGTAACATGGAATTATGATAATAATAATTGCAATGTGCAGCCATCTTGCACCAAACCGCACACCACACACTAGCTGATTGGTGGAGACGGATGATGAACAAATTTGGTCAGGATACCAGGATTAAACCCCTACTCTTTTTCAAAGTACATCCTGAGATTTTTAACAACCACAGAGAGTCAATACTTCGGATTAATATCTCATCGAAAGACGACGCTCAATGAGCAGTATTGAATCCCCTTCACTATACTGGGGCGTTAGGACTCACACAGACCGCAGGTTGATTGCCCCCTGCTGGTCTCACTAACCACTTCCGGCAGCAACCTAGCTTAATGTATGTCACTATAGAGGGAAAAGAGACAATATTTTCTATATACTTCCCAATACTTCCGTTTCATGCTGACTTTCAGAGGGTATAATTTTGAGTTATGGAGTACAGTTAGACTTTTTAGCTATCCTGCATTGTTGATGAACAATCATCACAATGGGATCCTGCAAAGTCTCTGTGCTGGAGAAGATGACTAATACACTACAAAGAGAGAGAGAGAGAGAGGTTAAAAGATGAAAATAAGGCGTAAACCATGCAGGGAAAGACTGAAAGATAAGCCAGCCGAGCATTAGGGTGGTGTTTTTAGACTTGAAGGGAAAGTGGATAAAGGAAACAAGAAAGAAAAACAGGGGCTAAGGGAAGAAAGAGTCTTTCTGTGGCAGATCTGTAGTCTAAGGGCAAAGTCCACTTCCCTCCCTCCTGGGTCTGGACAAAGCCCTCAAAATGCGGCTTCACATGTCAACACACCTGCCGGACCCCAGAAAGGTGAACGGGGATCATGTAAAACCTCTGTCCAGCCTTCCTGAATTTTAGAGAAGCCCTGCTTGATAAGATCAGAGGATACCATTTGTAGGGCACAAGGATTAGTGCACACTAGGACTGAGTGGAAAAGTAGGTTATCGCTGTTGTGTAATGTACACTGTTAGATGTTCCTGCAAGTTTAAAGTTATTTACTTCTAAAACATATAGTAAAATACCACATATATTCTTATAATATGGGTTGGCATGTGGGTCATTTTAAAACTTTTACAATAACTAAGACTAAAATGAGATGGTTATTGAACAAATTAGTCACTTGTTTTGAAGGTGTTAAAATCAATAGTAAATGCTTAAAATAAGGGTTTTGCATGGCCAGTGTAAAATGTAAATAAATGACAGTAAAAGTACTGTAAAAATGGTCATTATGTAAAATTATTATGTTGTAGACCATTTTACCGTAAAATGAAGTTGCAGTGAGCTTATTTTACTGTAAAATTAAAATAAGGGAGGGCCCTGCTACTGTAAAACACATCCACGGGTAAGTTACTATAAATGGGCAGTTGTGGTAAATTGCTGTAAAAATGGTCATACTGTAAATTTAATGCTTTTTAAAAAGCATTTTGCCATAAAAAGTTGTAGTAAGTCTATTTTACTGTAAAATGATAATGTGGTCGGGCCCTGCTACTGTTAAACACATTTACAGGAAAGTTACTGTAAAGGGGCATTTACGGTAAATTGCTGTAAAATTTGTCATACTGTAAAATTAATATGTTGTACAGGGCATTTTACCATTAAATGAAGTTGCAGTGAGCTTATTTTACTGTAAAATTAAAATAAGGGAGGGCCCTGCTACTGTAAACCACATTTACGGATAAGTTACTATATATGGGCAGTTGTGGTAAATTGCTGTAAAAATGGTCATACTGTAAAATTACTACATTGTAAAGGGCATGTTATCATAAAAAGAAGTTTCGACAAGGCTATTTTACTGTAAAATAAAAAAAATGCGGTAGGACCCTGCTACTGTAAGACAAATTACTGTAAAGTTGACTGAAAATTACTGCAGTTGTGGTAAATTGCTATAAAAATTGTCAAACTGTAAAACTTATGTTGTAAAGGGCATTTCACCATAAAAAGAAATTGCGGTAAGGCTATTTTATTTTAAAATAAATATGCGGTAGGTCTCTGCTACTGTTAAACACATTAACAGGAAAGTTACTGTAAATAGGCAATTGTGGTAAATTGCTGTAAAAATTGTCATACTGTAAAATTTATATGTTGTAAAGGGCATTTTACCATAAAAGAAGTTGCACTAAGGTTATTTTACTGTAATATGGGAAGAAAAAAAAAAGTTGGGCCCTGCTACTGTAAAACACATTTACAGGAAAGTTACTGTAAATGGACAGTTGTGGTA
>NC_079437.1:10175986-10185986 GCF_903798145.1 Danio aesculapii | reverse complement strand
TTTGAGGTCAGTGTTTCTCTGCAGTGTCTTAGACAACAGTCTAAGAGCGAAACACTTTTGTAAGTGCAAAGAATTAGCATTAAAGAATCAGCATTGGGGGTGGCACGGTGGCACAGTGGTTAGCTCTGTAGCAACACAGGAAGACGGTCGCTGGTTTGAGTGCCGGCTGGGCCATTTCTTTGTGGAGTTTGCATGTTCTCCTTGTATTGCCGTGAGTTTCAAGATACATGCGCTATAGGAGAATTGGATGAACTAAATTGGCTGTAGTGTATGAGTGTGTGTGTGTGTGAATGAGAGGATGCATGGGTGTTTCCCAGTACTGGGTTGCAGTTGGAAGGGCATCAGCTGCTTAATCCTATTCTGGAATAGTTGCTGGTTTATTCCGCTGTGGCAACCACAAATAAACAAGGGACTAAGCGGATGGTAAATGAATGAATGAATTAGCATTGAAGAATTAACATCAGTGCCACTGAGGCCAGATGTTTACTAGATAGCACTGAGGTTGGAGATGATTGGCTGAGTTCAGAGGTCATCAAAGGTCACTTGCTGACAGATATATACGCACACACACACACACAGCAGATTTCAGACAGACTCGGGTTGCACAGCACAATGCTGAGCTCTGGAAGACTTTGAAGTGCTCATCCCTTGCTAGCAAAGTTTGTGAACAAAGCCATTTTGTTGTCTTGATGAGGATTTAAAGCACTTAAGTGACCAGAAGACATTCAGAATAAAGACAACTGAGCAACACAACCATTCAGGATTCAACACAAGCGCAAACACTCGCTTCTTTTTCAATACACATATTGAAACATACAAATATTATTGACAAAAGACATTATTTTGAGGTAAAATATCTTGAGCGAGTCAAATTAATTTAAAATAAATCAAATTAGTCAAAGACAAAATGTCAAACCTACTGTTGAAGTCTAAGTCCTTCTGTTTAACGGAGAGATTTTCTTCAACACATTTCTACTCGTAATAGTTTTAATAACTCATGTCTAATAACTGATTTATTTTATCTTTGCCATGATGACAGTAAATAATATTTGACTAGATATTTTTCAAGACACTTCTATACAGCTTAAAGTGACATTTAAAGGCTTAAATGTATCCGTGTATCCGACACCCGAACTAAACTAATTAAAGCTACAAAACTCAAAATTCACAACTGGCAAAACACTCAAACTAATCTAACAAAACATCAATCTAAACTAAAACAAACCGGATAAATCGGTCAAAGTTTAGAACCACACAACAACCATCACATTATGTTACTTAAAGCCAACGAAGTTCAACAAGCAAACTCGAATTACCACAGTAAACTGAGATAATAAATCACTGAACAGCCGAAGCATAGCACAATCAAATTGCGTGGAGCACAAATGGTACGCCGAGTCAGAGCGCACATCACACACTGGTCTATCGGGGCTTTAAATCTTTGCGGCTCGTCCTGGGATTGGTGGAACCGACTTCGTCATAATGATGATGGACAGAATGGTAAACCAATAAGAAACCTAAAGACTAAACAAGCAGAGAGGAGGGTAAAAAAAAATAGACAAAGAAAACATCAAACATAACACTAGGTTAATTAGGTTAACTAGGCAGGTTAGGGTAATTAGGCTAGTTATTATATAATGATGGTTTGTTCTGTAGACTATCGAAAAAATATAGCTTAAAGGGACTAATAATTTTGAAAAAATTAAAAACTGCTTTTATTCTAGCTGAAATAAAACAAGTAAGACTTTCTCCAGAAGAAAAAATATCATCAGACATACTGTGAAAATTTCCTTGCTCTGTTAAACATTTGAAATTGTTTTAGGAAATATTTTAAAAAGAAAAAAAAAATCTAATGGGGGCTAATAATTCTGACTTCAGCTGTATGACACACTTATGACATTAAAAAGGTGAAATCATCAAAATAATATGAGCTAAAAGTCAGTAATAGCTAAAATTATGAGAAAAAAAGGTTGAATAAATGTCAAATAAAGGCAAATTAAGTTCATTTTGAAAACCATGAAACATGAAATAGAAACCATCAAATGAAAAGTCAGCTTAGAGTTAAAAGTCAGCAGTAATAGCTAAAATTCTGAGCGCAAAATGTCTAAATGTTATAAATAATGACAAATAAACAACTTTATGAGATACATAAAAAATCTCAACCTTAGATAAAGTTTCAAAATTTTTGTGGCATTAGTTCCGTAAATAATGCAGTCAGACAGAAAAAAAATGAGAAGGGCAGATGCATGGGACTCATTTTGTGCAAAAAAAGCCTCTACAAACACAAACTGATGAAGTGAATCAAATGTAACACTTAAACATGTGTTTAAGATGTTCTCTTTACGTGTTCTTTTGAATAAACTCTTCAGGAATAAGCCCAAAATCTCAAAACTGAAACATGTGCATGAAGAAACATGTCTTTGCCTGCTGTGTCTTGCCTGAATGTGTGTGTGTGTGTGTGTGTGTGTGAGATGAAGCAGAAACAAACACAGACGAGCACAGGGTGAACGACAGTAACCCTGAATGTGCTGAATGTGTGTATATGTCTGTGTGTGTGTGTGTGTGTGTGTGTGTGTGTGTGTGTGTACTTGTTTAAATTGTTTATAACATAAACAGTTTTTAATTTTTCATGAACCATTTTAAGGTCAAAATGATTAGCCCCTTTAAGATAGATTTATTTTCCATAGTCCAGAGCATAAACCATTATTTATACAATAACTTGCCTAATTACCATAACCTGCCTAGTTAACCTAATTAACCTAGGCTGCATTTACACTGCAGATCTTGATGGTCAATTCTGATATTGTGACTGCATCCGATTTTTTTTGATGACCTGCTTACATGATCTTTTAAAAGTGACTCGTATCCGATCGTCTGCATTTACACAGCACACGGCAAAGGCGCAATGACCACGGGAAAAAAGAGCGGGCGCTGACTAACAGCTGATAATAAAAGAACGCTTTTTTCTCTATTCCTGTATCTAATCTGTTTGCAGCTTTTGACAAGCTGTTTTACTATAGTTTATGACAGTAAGGCTCTCATTTGGCCATCTTCTTTTGATATATAGGCTTTTTAAAAACTTTTAGGCATCTTCGTAATGTCCATGGCATGATTTATGCACGTGATGTTTGCACTAGTTTTATATTAGTTTATATTGGTTGCGAGGCGGACATTTCGGTCTCGCAATATATATATATTGCAGTATATATATAAAGAGAGAGAGAGTAAATATAACTCGCTCACTATCTTAATGTGTGTATATATATATATATATATATATATATATATATATATATATATATATATATATATATATATATATATATACATATATATACATATATATATATATATATATATATATATATATATATATATATATATATATATATATATATACAATATTTATACACAGTGAGTAAACACTTATATTTTGTATGCGATTAATCGTTTGACAGCACTATATAAAATACATCACGGCTACAGAGAGTCCTTATAATCCATATGTTCAAAGTCATCTTTATTTCTGTAGCGCTTTTTTACAGTGGAGATTGTGTCTGCATGTGTGTGTGTGTGTGCGTGTGTGTGCGTGTGTTAAATTCCTCAGTACCCCTGTGACATTGGTTTAAAGTGACTGGACCTGTTCTGTCATTCACACATTCAGTGAGTGTGCTAAAACTGCTGTTTCTGATAGCCATCGCTTCGGCAAACAGTAGATTATGTACATGCAGCCACTGTGGGTTTCGAAAAGCACAAATCAAACACAAACCTGCAGCTCTACAACTACAGCAACACACACAGCGGCCAACAGAAATGCAGGTTTCTCAGAAAAACACCCATTCCCCTTTAAACAAAGACTTTCTATAGGATGTTACTGTATATTTGAAGAATTATTGTCGACAGGACACTTTTTTTACAGTATGTTCTATTATATTCTGGAGTAAGTCCTATCTATTTTAGATTAGTGGGAATAAATAAATATTATTAACCTTCTTCAGAAATCTCTTTTTATAATTCGCTACAGAAAAAAAGTATAATATATAAAATAATATAATTCATATTAATTAAAATAATATATAATAATTGTAATAATTTTGCAGGTGAATATTCCTTAAGAAATTGATATAAGTATGAGTTATGAAGGCAAACTGTAGTATGAGGTAAACGCTTCACATTCTTGCTGCTGGATGTCATGCGTGTCTGTTGTTTACACATGCAGACGTGCTTATTGTTGGTGCGCGGATAAGAATGAGTGGAATCTGATCCTCTATCATCATGTGACACATTACCGTAACACTTCAGAGCGGCGAAGAGCTGCCTGATGAGCCAAGATCAGTGTTATAGTCACAGAAACATTTGACCCATTGGTCTTCTGTATTAATTAGGGGTGCAACAAAGACTCGGACCAGTTCGGCTTTCTTTCTTTCTTCCCTACATTTTATTTGTAATTTATTTTATTTATTTATTTATTTATTTATTTATTTATTTATTTATATGTGACCATGAAGAAAACCTGGAGAATGACAAGTGTTAAAATACATAAATGAGGTTTTCATATCTAAGATCTGTCACATTTATAATATGGTGTGAGAAAGCAGGAAGACTCGTAGTGACTTCTCGACGGATGGTATTGCGAGAAAATCTCGAAAAAATGATGGCTCTACTCGCTGATGTAAAGTGTAAAGTGATGGTTAATTTACAGTGTACGAGAGTGAAAACCAAAATAACCCAAAACACCAGCAATAAAATAAAAGAACAGCCAGGTTAAATGACGAGCGAGCGAGCTACTGTGGTGTCGTGAGCAATTTGTGACTTGTTTTCACTCTCGTACGCTGTAAATAAACCATCACTTTACACTTTACATCAGCGAGTAGTGCCATCATTTGGTTTTCTCATATTACTATCGATCAGGAACCGACAATGAACCTTCCTTGTTCGTCAACCTCACATATGGGCAACAAAACATTGTGCAATTCTGAGTGTGCCTCACACAGGTGAGTGGGCCTGACAAACCACCTGTACAAAATACACTCTTTTATCTCTCTGATACTTTAAACGATACTTTAACCGACACTTGCACCACATTTGCACCAGACACTTTCTTAAAATCCCTTCTTATCTCAAAAAAATAAACATTGTGCATTTATGAAGTGTCTCTCACACAGGTGAGTAGGCTTGACAAACCACCTGTAGAAATACTCTTCTCTCTATTTAAAAAACACTCCCCCTACTAACTCCAGCATTTCATTCTAACAGTTAACAGTTCCTCTGTATAATTAGCACTTGTTGTATGTATTGCCTCTTCATGTTGAATCGCTGAATGCCTGCTCAATTGTAAGTCGCTTTTGGACAGAAGCATCTGCTATATGGCTAAATATAAACACAAGAACTGTAATAATCGTATCGGTAATGTATCGATAAGCTCTGACGTTAATATTTCTGCTATCAGTCCTGGATAATTATTGCTGAATAAACATTACTTACAGTAGCATAATTAAACTGACCAACCGTCTAATTTGATACTTGATATTCATCTGCACAGCTGTTAATCTCACATGAGAAATGCTTGTGTTTTCACCCCAATATACAACGGCGAGCGCATCAGGTATAAAAGCCTTCACTGTTCTCGTCTCTGCGCGCGCAATTAGCGGAGGCTCGCGCTAAGTGCACACACATAGCTCGCGACACAGACTCGTAAGCTTGTGGAGTGAACCAAAAGGGTTGTATTTCCTGAGCGGACACTGGCAATGCTGTCGCAAAAAACGCAACAAGTTGTTTTCTTGTACAAGCGGAAACGCAAGCAATCTGGCTAAGCATCTTTCAAAAGTGCAGAAAGACAACTGAAAAGTTTTCCACTGCCTAGCTAAAGGTACATCATCCACATCGTTATGCTAGCAGTCAATCACATAAGGTCTCTCTAAATTAGTATAATATTAATAGTTTAATAAACACACACCTATTTGGTTACATTTTTCGGTTAGTTTTGTTCTGCAGCAGCCTAAATATATCTTAAACATTAAAAATACTTTTACATCAGCTGTATTTACAAATATAGCATATGAAAAGCCTGATAATAAACTATGGTTATTAGGAAATTATAAAAAAAAAAAACTGCTTACTTTTACATTGTTAACTCCCAAAATTGAGTCTGGTTTCTCTCAAGGTTTATTTCTTCACTTTCGCCAATTAGTGAAGGTTTTTTTCCCTCTCCGATATCGCCTCTGGCTTGCATGGTTCGGGATCTGTAGAGCTCTTCAGTGTTTGCACTCTCAGTAGTGATTATTAAACCATACTGAACTGAGCTCAACTGAACTGAACTTAAACACTACAAACTGAACTACACTGTTCCAATTTACTGTGACCTTTTATGTGAAGCTGCTTTGACACAATCTATATTGTATAAGCGCTATACAAATAAAGGTGAATTGAATTGAATTGAAAAACGCCATTAACTCATTTATATGAATGTGTTAATGAAAAATCTGATACATCATCTGATTATTTAACTGCCTTTTGCAACTCAAAGAGGGTGTTTTCAACTGCAGGACGCACAATAAACCAAGAAAGATCCCGACTTCTGCCAGAAAAGGCAAGCATGTTGATTTTTCTCCAGAAGAATGGTTAAAAAAATTCATTCAGAGTCATTTTCTATCAAACCCTTGTACATTCTTTTACAGGAAAATGTTTATTCATTTGTTTTACAATTATGGGTTTTGTTTGATCTTACATTAAAAACGTAATTATAAAATAAAGTGTTTTTAATTCTGTTCAATTTTCTTTTTTTGTTTTCATAAGGGCCGTTTGCGGTAAATAGCTGTAAAATTTGTCATACTGTAAAATTAATATGCTGTACAGGGCATTTTACCAAAAAATGAAGTTGCATTGAGGTTGTTTTACTGTAAAATTAAAATGCGGTAGGGCCCTGCTACTGTGTAAAACATATGCTTGATAAGTTGGCGGTTCATTCCGCTGTGGCGACCCCAGATTAATAAAGGGACTAAGGCGAAAAGAGAATGAATGAATGAATAAAAAAAACACTACAAAAAGTAGCTATAAGAGAATCGTTAAAGTACCGAACCGATAAGCGGTATCAATAAAAGTAGTAATACCGTTAAAACCTTAACGATACCCATCCCTAACTGTAGATAATCTTCATGATATTTAGCACGTTTATTTATTTCTGTATTGGTTTATTGGACTTGTTGCTGTTATAAGCAGAGATATGATCTCGTCACTCATTGGTTTGTGTTCCTCCAGATTCTTCAGCACCTGTTATTGTCTAGGAATGTTTTTCTTCAAGTGTTCGTGATGACAGCATCTGGAGTGCTGCGTTTCTTTTTCCTCATTCTTTAAAACTTTGAGATTTGGACACACTTTTTGCTTTTCCGTTGCTGATTTGTCAAGTCTGCTTGCCCTGCGGCGGTTTTCCGGAATCCACACACGCACATACACACACAACTAGTGTCACCAAAACATTTTTTCTTTCTTTTTTTGTTCACTGAGACCTATAAAGCACAAAAGTGCAATGAAACCCCGTCTTTCCTAATATCGTCGCAAACCAAGTACTCAGTAAACACTCTGCCAGCATTAAACATTCAATTTGAGCAATCCCATGAGCCTCTTCACCCTCACTCAAGCATCGAGAGTAAGCGGATGGAAAGCACATGCTGTATATTCATCACACAACACTGTGCCACAAGTGTTTGAGTGTATCTGCAGGGTACATTGTGTGTGTGTGTTCACGTGCGTGAGTCTGCTGTGTGTGTTTAGGTTAAGTCAATCTTAGTATTGCGCTGTAAGTCAGCTGGAGTTTAATGTAACACCTCGACTCTACTCTTGTGTAAACAGCAGTAACGCAGGCAAACCCTGGAGGATTGCTCCAGGAAACGTGTCGAAACACATGATGGTATCAAAAAGCCATGAAAGCAGGTTTTATGTTTACTTATTTATTTTAGTAAGTTAAAATTTTAGCTTTATACACTCTAAGGAATAAAGGTACAAAATCTGTCACTGGGGTGGTACCTTTTTTTTAAAGGTACATTTCTGTATCTAACAGTTCCTTAAAGGAACGGTTGAAGTCAGAATTATTAGCCCCCCTGTGAATTTTGTTTTGTTTTTTCCGGATTTTTCCCAAATGATGTTTAACAAAGCAAGGCATTTTTCACAGTATTTCCTATAATATTTTTTCTTCTGGAGAAAGCCTTATTTGTTTTATTTCAGCTAGAATGAAAGCAGTTTTAATTTAAAAATATATATAAATATATTTAAGGTCAATATTATCAGCCCCCTTAAGCAATATTTGTTTTTCGATTGTCTACAGAACAAACCATCATTATTCAGCGATTTGCCTAATTACACTGAAAAAAATTATTCAAAGACGATTCCTTGGATTTACTCAATTTTTTTTTACGTTAGGTGGTTGTAAACAATTTATTTGTGTTGAATTTAAACAACCAAATTAAGTTGAACATTGCTCAATTTAATTTGTTTGTTTAAATTCAACACTTTCAATTCAATTAAATTCACCTTTATTTGTATAGCGCTTATACAATGTAGATTTTGTCAAAGCAGCTTCACATAAAAGGTCATAGTAAATAGTAAATTGGAACAGTGTAGTTCAGTTTGTAGTGTTTAAGTTCAGTTCAGTTTAGCTCAGTTCAGTGTGGTTTAATAATCACTACTGAGAGTCCAAATATTGAAGGGCAAATCCAACGATGCGCAGCTCTATAGATCCTGAACCATGCAAGCCAGAGGCGACAGCAAACTTCACTAAATGGCGGAAGTGAAGAAAAAAAACCTTGAGAGAAACCAGGCTCAGTTGGGCACGATCATTTTAATTTCTCCGCTGGCCAAACGTCATACACACACATAAAATAAATAGTTTGCAACAGTTTTGCATGCAACACTTTTTTCAGTGTACCGTAACTTGCCAAATTAGCCTAGTTAAGCCTTTAAATGTCACTTTAAGCTGAATACTATTATCTTAAAAAAATATCTAGTCAAATATTATTTACTGTCATCATGGCAAAGAGAAAATAAATCAATCATTAGAAATTAGTCATTAAAATATTATGTTTAGAAATGTGTTGGGAAAAAAAATCTTCTTTCCATTAAACATAAATTGGCTAATAAATCTGACTTTAAAGCCTAAAAAGTACAAATGTGTACATAATATTACCTTAAAGTTACAAAAGTGAACCTTACAATTACAAATGTATACCTTAAAAGTGCTTATGTCCATTTATGGTACAAAAGTGGATTACCTTTTGTAAAGGTGACAGGTTTTGTACCTTTTTTGTGTAGTTTAGTTTTAAAACTAATTTTAACTTTAAGTCTAATTTTAGTTGAATTGATTGACAAAGGGAATACCAATTAAACCTAGCCTTTGTGGTACATTTACATTTTTGAAGAATGTTGATTAACATACACTGTCACTTTGTTGATATAAATATATAAATACATAAATAAATGCATAAATATTTATATATTTAAATAAATAAATACATTTTAACTAATTAGTTTTTACACATTTAAGTGGCTTGAACATTAAACAATTAATTTGTCCACCAAAAAACTCAAGAATTGTGTCGTGTCAGCTCATTTTAAATACGTAGTTTAAACAAAGAGTAAACATTCATGTTTGAGGTTTCTGCATTTTTTTAAAAACCCGACATTTCAAAATTAAAGGTTTCAGCTTTAAATAAACGTAAATTCTCAGAAATATTTTATTCTTAAATCATTTTAAGAAGCTCTTAATTTTCCCGAGTCTGTGTAATGCGATAATTAATTTTCAAGCAATTATAATCTGGTTTCAAGGGATAGTTAAAGGGAAAGTTACTTTAAATATAAGTAAATATATATATATATATATATATATATTTATTTATTTATTTATTTATTTATTTATTTGCTTATTTATTAATTAATTAATTTATTTATTTGCTTATTTATTTATTTATTTGCTTATTTATTTATTTATTTATAACATGTTTATTTAGGG
>NC_079437.1:10158486-10170986 GCF_903798145.1 Danio aesculapii | reverse complement strand
TCTACAGTAACTTACTGTAAATCAATTACTGCAAAAATACTGTATTTACATTAATCTCGTTATATCTGTATTTACAGAATTGTATATATATTTTTACAGTAAAATACAGTCATTTTCACAATGCAACTTTAAATTACAGTAACATACTGCATAACTGTCCTACAGTAAAATACAGTTCATATTACAGTTAAATACTGTGTAATTTACATAAATCGTTAACAGTGTAACTTAAACTAGCATAAAACTAATGTACATAACTCAAGAAAAATTAACCTAAAAATAACCATAGTAATGTCAACAAAAAGGCATAAAACTGAAGTGTTGTGCGGGGAATACTGGGAAACTCAATTTACAGTTATTTACCGTATATATATCAAGGAAACCCATGTTAAACAGGTTATGGATTTTTACCGTAGCAATTTTACAGCTTTTTACTGTTTAGTGACTTTTTTTACAGTGTACGATCTGGGTTTAAAAAGGGAATTCATATACTGTATATTTTATATATTTATATTTTATATATATATATATATACATACCGCAAACACAAACGGATAGTTTGATAGTACTGTAGTGTAAGTCATTTACAGCCAAAAATACTGTATTTACATTTACAGCACCACTTATCTTGCTGTATACGGTATGTTTTTACAACATTGTGTATATTTTACAGTAGCACACCGCATAAGTGTCCTACAGTAAAATACAGTTCATATTACAGTTAAATACTGTGAAACTGACAAAAATTGTTAACAGAGTAATTTGGATGTAGCATAAAACTCATGATAAATGAACAACAGTAATATCATCAAAAAGGCATCAAAGTGAAGTGTCATGCAGGGAATACTGGGAAACTTAACTTACAGTTATTTACCGAATATATTATCACCGTAGCAATTAGCAGTTTACCGTATATATTATTATTATTAAGGAAACTTGCGTTAAACAGGTTACAAATTTTTACCGTAGCAATTTTACAATCACTGACATTTTTTACATCGTACAATCTGGGTATAAAAATGAAATTCTTATGTACATTTGTTTTATTAAGAGTGCAAAACATACAACATACATCAAATGCATAAATGGGTAGTTCGCAAGTAATTTACTGTAAATTTATTACAGCCAAAATACTGTATTTTCATTTACTGCACCATTTATCTTGTTATATCTGTATTTACAGAATTGTATAAATATTTTTTACGGTAAAATATACATTAATTTTCACAATGCAACTTTAAAATACGGTAACATATGGCATAACTGTCCTACAGTAAAATACAGTTAACTATAGTTACAGTTAGTGTAGTTTATCAGACAAGCAGAAAAACTGACTAATATATTGAACATACTCAATGTCATTCACACCGCTACTAAACACCATCACGATAACAGACATAACATTAAAACAATGCAATAAACATTCATAAATGAACATTAGATTTAACATAAAACTCTAATGTGCGTAAGATAAGAGAAAAAACTAAAAATAACCACAGTAATGTCACAGTATTTTTTTAAAGTCTCGGGTTTCATTATGAAAGTTAGCGCTCAACAGAAACAAGCTATTTAAGAGCAGTGATTGGCTGAGGTATTTGAGGTATGGTTGTTCTTGAGGATTATTTAACGCGCACACACATTTTTATGCAGCGCGTGTCGGGGGTGATTCAGTGCCTAAAGTATTAAAACATGAGTCTCTGCACTTCTGCAACGTCTGAAACTGGATATTTGCTCAAAGTGTGTCTGACTCGACACCAGAATACACCTGTCCACGCGTCACACGCACTCACGCACATTCAGTGTCTCTGTATCTCTCTATAAGAGACTCACAGCAGTTTTTGAGTGGATTTGTAAGTCATGAACCCTTTTCACAAGCCTGTTATGATGATTTTAATGGTCATCAGCATCTTAAATCCTTGAAAGTTTTTAATATTTAGATTTTTTTTTAAACATATGCACATTTATATGTATTTATGTTTCATCTTTGCTTCAAAGTACAAAGTTCTCTCCTCTGACTGCTGTCCTCAGTCTCACACAATATTTTTCCTCTTTCTGGAAGTCTTTATAACACCGTTGTGGAGTTTTTCTTTTATTATTTGAGCAAATAAGTTTGTAAAAGAAATTATTTGTTGTATTCTCCCATTCACTGCGCTCTAAGCTTTCCCAACTATGACGACTTCTGCTACTGAGAAACCCGGAAATGTGAATTTGGTGGTCAAATGACAGATTTGACAAAGCTTTTGTTCATGTTTTACTTTATTTACAGTTGAAGATAAAAATATTAATTTTAATTCTTTTTCAAATATTTACCAAGTATTTTTAAACCTAATTTTTAAACATAATAGTTTTAATAACTAATTTCTAATAACTCATTGTTTTTGTCTTAGCCATGATGACAGCACGTAATATTTGACTGGTTAATTAGGCACGAGATTGGACAATAATGTTTTGTTCTGTAGTGAATCAAATAAAAAAAGGTCTAATTTCTAAAGGTGGCTAAGAAAATTGACCCTAAAATTTAAAAAAAACTATTGTTGGGGTTGCTATGTTCACTTTGTACTGTTTTTGTATTTGAAAAAAGCTTAAATAAAATCTAAAAACAAAATAAATATATATTATTATTATTTTTAATTTTTTTTAGCCAAACTAAATTAAATAGGACTTGCGTTATATTATATAAAATCATTTACTTATATTTAATTTCACTAATATATTTTATTTATTCTTATAATATTAATTTATATTTGATTATTTATTTAAAGTATAAGCCTTCATGCATGATATGTATGATATTATATATTTAACATTTGCTTTTGTTATAACTTATAGATTGCATTATGGCATCTATATTTATTGTGTATGCCATATCTTGTTATATCATGTTAAAATGTGCATCACATGCTATATTTAATTCTTAAAATATAAGAACAGTATGAAAGTGAATGTATTTGAATAATATTGTACCTTCATGTGTAATACTGAAATCATTTATTTGCATTTGTCATTTAATGTTTGATAAATTTTTCCTCATGTAAGACTTGTACCTGCATATTCAAATACAGATTTATTTTTTCTCAATATAATGTATATATTTTCATTAACGCTTTAGTTTAAGTACCAATTCTCATTTTATTATTAAATAGTGACTTAATACCTGCCTATTATTATGATATTAACAGTTTATTAGCACTTATGAAGTATGATCTTATCACTAATCATAACCAAACCCTACTACTATCTTAATAACTAATAATAAGCAGTAAATTAAGAGTTTACTGAACTAAAAGTCATACACTGTAAAATAAATAATGCTGGGTTCCAATTCCTTCATGTTGTCCCATTAAGTTAACTCAATTGTTTTTACAAATTAGGGTGGATTGAACATAAAACAATTAAGTTGTCCGAAGATAAGTCTTAAGAATTGTGTTGATTTAGCTCATTTTAAAGAAGTAGTATAAACGAATAGGAAAAATCTTTTTTTGAGTGTAGTTAATAACAAGATGTGTACTTTATGCTTATATAAATTAAAGTGTGACCAAATGACACTAGAATGCGCATGTAAATACAGTAGTACTTTTATTTGAACTCTTATAGATATGTACCTGCACAATAGACTTTATTTATCATTTTAATAGCAAGACATAAATGCATGTCACTCAATGTTGCCAATGCAAACTATTTTGCTCACACATGCACACATGTCAGCCACCGGTGCCGGCTGAAAGCAGATACGAGTGCTGTTAACCTCTACTGAAATAGCCGCATGACGGGCCACGCGTCAGAGATACGGCTGCATGTCCCCAATCTGTGTCTGTGCGGATCATCCACACATTCCTCATGTTCACACCAAACAAACAGACCGGACCCAATCCAAACATTTAAACAAGTGCACGGCGTCTTCAACCAATACTTATTCCGCACTTATCAGTCGCTGCGTCCAGTCAGAATAAGTTCATATTTGAGTTCACATTAGGCATTAATGGTGTCTGACCTGGCGTTTGAGTTCAAGGATCAGGTGGAAATTTCAGCCCCAGATTAAAGTCGTTTTCTTTATTGTTTTACTGCCTGGCGAAAATGCACAGTTTAGACCAATTGTATTTACATAAATACTTCAGTTGATATTTTTTTCCGAAATGTAAAATACCTTGCTTTAATATATGACAATTGATTGATTATTAGATTTACTTTCATAATAGTATGTATAGGCAAAAATAGCATACACGTTAAAGAATGCTGGGTTCCACATGCTCGATTTGAGTTGGGACAACATGAAGAAATTAAGTTAACTTAGTCGTTTCCTGATTACAGTTCAGTCAGGAGGAAATTACAGCACCAGATTAAAGTTGTTTTATTTATTTTTTTAACTGCCTGGTGAAAATGCATAGCCTGGGATCATTGTAAATACGTAAATACTCAGCCAACATGTAAAATACATTGCTCCGGGTACATTTTGTTGCATGTTTTAGATCAAAAATTCACTAGAGGGCACTGTAAACATGTTGGGGTATTTGAAATACGTTACTTTGGGTTAGTTTTGTTGTGTGTTTCATATACACATCAACAAGAAGGTGAAACTTGGACAGATCAGCTAGCGAACTACAGTTCTAAACCCAAATAATTATGTTTTCTAATGCAAACATAATAGAAAGTGCATTGCGATCACATAGATTTACCTTGATTTTTATGTGCTTATTTTAAGTATTGTCAACTTTTATAGCAACAGGTTTAATTGCTTTTAGTAACTAATCGATTTTTTTACAGCGTGTAGAATGTTTGTTTATAATCATTTAGAGTCTTTAGAATATTTTGGATGCGAATTTGAAACACGTTATTACTTGGGGTTTGTTTTGTTGTGCATTTTCAGAGACATGTCAACAAGAAGGCGAAACTTGTCATACAGGTCAGCTAGTGCATCACAGTTCTAAACCCAAATAATAGTGTTTTTAAATGCAAATAAAATCGAACGTGCACTGTGAATACATAAAGTTACCTTGATTTTACATGCTTATTTTAAGTAATGTCAACTTGTCTCTTTTAAAGCAACAGGTTTACTTACTTTAATTAACTAATCGATTTTTTACAGCGTGTAGAATATTTGTTTATTAGATATAGTCTTTAGAATCTATTGTTTTACTGTAAAATATTTTAGAACATTTTATTGTATACTCTTTAAATGTAGAATCTATAATAATAATAATAATAATAATAATCTATATAATAATACATATCTGTTTGTATTTCCTGCAAATAACAACCTGTAATTATGTTCATATCTATTTGCATAATCCTGATTATTAATAGCCACCAGTACAATGTGTTCATCTATTTGTAAATCTCTGATTCTAGTTAATACGACTTGTATGTCATGTTTATAGTATATCTATATGGTTTATATGGTTTGTAAATATGTAATATGTAAATATTACCAATAATTTTATATAATTTCACTTATAACGTAACTGCACTTGCTGCTATTGCACTTCTTGTTAGAACTAAACTGCATTTCATTGCCTTTCATTGTACATGTGTAATGCCAATATATTTTAATCTGATCTAATAAAGATTTTAGAATCGTTTAGAGCTCTTTTGTCTTTTAGAAGTAGAATATTTTCAGAATCTTTTAATATATAATTTTTTTTAAAACATAGAATATTTGTTTACCTTTATTTTTGTATTGCTTTTATCACGTTTGTGGAACTGCAATTAACCGGACTCGTTCTGCAGCACAAGTACAACACCATACAAGGTGAGCTACCGAGCATACTGACCACACCAGAAAAGTTGACCATATAGAGAGAGATAGGAGACGCAAACATTCAACTACAAATCATACATGTGTGTAGAATGTTTGTTTATAGTAATTTAGAGTCTTTAGAAGATTTAGTTTTACTCTAGAATCTTTTAGAACATTTTAATGTATAATCTTTTGATGCAGAATATAATCTATATAATATATATCGTAAAAATAATAGCTTAAATAATACTACAGAACATTTCTGTATTACAGGTCAGTCAGGAGGAAATTACAGGCCTAGATAATTTCGCAAACGTTCAACTACAAATCAAACACACCGTTAAGTTGTTTTGTGGTATTTATTTGATGAAAATAATCGAAAATATGTCCTTGTAAATATCATTAGTGTGAAAAGGAATAAAAGTTCTTGCCCCCCTAGTGTTCTTTTTCATAAAAACTGCATTCAAATGGATGTTAAACTATGTTTTTTGTGGTTTCACATATTTCCAATGAGCTTGAGTTGGAAAATGCAGCAGTTTTGCACCGATATGACCCTCTATTTGGTGGAGAAAGCAGCATTTTTCTGATTTTTTTCATAGTAAATGAATTGCTAGTCGGGTGGCGTTTGATGAACGGGCTTGTTTTTAAGTGATCTCCAGAAACCGTGGCATGTGTGTGTTCTTATAGCGCGGTTTGATGTGGCTCTTCAGACTGCATGCTTTGGCTTCATCCATCAAGGATCTTCTTGGGTTTGGTTTGGCAGTGCTGACGGCTCAGTCCTGCTCGGTCAGCATAGCTTTTGAAGCCTCGAGGGCTGATTTTCAGAGCCACCTGGAAGATCCTGAAAAGCTCATGTTGAAGAGCTTTAAGTCCTGTTGAACACACAGATGTGCTGTTTGCATGCGTGAACAGATGAAGATTCAGATGGGCTTTTGCCGCATTCTTTCTGAAGTGTTGCTTTTTCTGCCCTGTCGACTCCGTCAAGCCGCCCGCTGTTTGACTAACCCTGTCTCTTACAGCCCTGCACCCTCCCCTGTCTTCACCTCCAGCCTGACTTTTAACCTCTTAATCCTGCATTGTGAAGGACGGGCCAGCTGATAATTGGTGTAAAAAGGAACCCAAATCAGCAGGACGCCGCAAATCCTATCATGTGGGAACAAGAGCGTTGATGCAGCCTTCAGTTTTTGCCCAGTGCAGACTAGATTAGATTTTTTTGGTTTGCTTTTTTTGTTTTTATTAAAGAAAGTTATCTTTAGAATAGTTAAATGTGTGTTATTTTAGAATGGCTGTTAAAGACATTTTAATGTAGAATCTTTTACTTTATGATTATTTAGAAACTTTTAATGTACCCTATTATTGGACAATCTTTGTTTGTATTCATTTAGATTATTTTGCACTGTACAAAGCTATTTCTTTCACTTAACTTTAAGAATGTGAGTAAATCTACACTTAAAAAATGCTGCTTGTTTTGCTGCTTGTTCAAACTACTTACTGTATACAAACTGTATGAGCTGAAACAACACAACTCTTATGGTTTTTGGGGGGACAGCTTAAATATTTTATGTTCAACCCACTTCAAATAGTAAAAATGATTAAGCTAACTTAATCGATTTGTGTTGGGACAACATGATGGAATTGTGTGCCCAGTGCCATTCCAGCTCTACTTACAGTCAGACTTGGTTCGATTTACTATATATATATATATATATATATATATATATATATATATATATATATATATATATATATATATATATATATATATATATATAATATTTATTAATATATAATATTTATATATATATTTATGTTTTTTGGTTTTAGATTTATTTTAATCAAAAATTTTAATTGTTTAGAATAATGTATGTTATTTTAGAATGCCTGTTTTAGAATGTTTTAATGTAGAATTGTGTACTTAATAATTTAATTGTGTTTAAATTAATGAGTAATTAATTTAATTAATTTTTTTATTAAATTTTATAAAAAATATTTAATTATTAAATTTAATTATTACATTTAATTAAATAAATTTATTATTTAATTATTAATTGTGTACTTAGAATTGTGTAAATAATTTTGAATCTTTTAAAGTATTTTATTATTGGAGAATCTTCTTTTTTTAATCATTTACATTATTTTAGATGTCTAATGCACTGTACAAAGCAATTTGCAGACTTAACTTTAAGAACGTAAGTAAATCTGCACTTTAAAAAAATAAGTTTTGCTGCTTGTTCAAACTACTTAATTAAATTGAGTTGAAACAACACAGTTCTTATGGTTTTGTTGGGGACAACTTAATTGTTTTATGTTCAATCCTCTTTAATTAGGATTAAAAGACTAGGATTAAAAGACTAAAGACTAGGATTTAATTAATTTAAAAATTTTAAGTTCAGTTATAAAATTGCTACAAGCTCAACAAATTAAGTCCAAACAACTATTTAGCTACTCAAATGGTTTGGTATTGCTCTTATTTTTAGCAACACAAAAAATATAATTAATTCATTCATAACTCATTCGTTTTGAGTTCTGCTTAATACTGTATAATCTGCTCATGAGTTACAGTAACTCTTTTTCATTGAGTCAAAGTAACCTTTTTAAAAATTATAAGATAAACTAATTTATTTCATTTAATGATTTTGACTGTTCGGTTTTACAGTACACACTCATACACACACTGATACACTACGTCCAATTCACCTATAGCGCATGTTTTTGGACTTAGGGGGAAACCGGAGCACCCGGAGGAAACCCACGCCAACACAGGTAGTTTAGAATCATTTCGAATATATAATGTAGAAACTTTTAATGTATTTTATCGCAGAATCTTTGTTTATAATCTATAAAAAATATTTTCAACATTTTACAGAATATTTTAGATTCTTTTAATGTATGAACAAATAATGTTTTTTTGTAGAATATTTGTAGAAACCTTTTTTTATATAAAAATTTTTTATTGCAAAAAAACAAACACTATTACAATATAAATTGTTACATATCATTATCTTTGTTGTTGTTTTTACAAAAAAGAAGAAAAAATAATAAAAAAGGAAAAAAAACACTAAAAATAATAATAATAAAGAATATAAGAAAAATGGAAAAGAGTAATAAAAGTGTACAGATGATGATAATCATTCAACAATCAAATGTTCAGAAGCGTTGTCAATGTTGAAAGTAAATATTTACAATTAAACAGTATAAGATAATATAAATAGTTAAAAACAAGCAAAAATTTAATTACTACGGAATCAATACATTAAAAGGAAGGAGAATGCATCTATTAAATGGAAGGCAAGATGTTAAGAGAGTTTTTAATCCACTTTTTAAAGAAATTAGTTTTCCCAGAGGATCTCATTTCTTCCAGCTTCAGAAAATACATAGTATCCACAAGCCATTGGGATGTAGTTGGAGGCTTATTTGATTTCCACTGAAGTAGAGGAATCTTTTTTTAATACAGATTCATCGAGAATTGTTATAATTGAATCTTTTAGAAACGTTTATTCTAAAATCTTTTTGGATCTTTAAAGTAGAATCTTTCCATTTATAATCATTAGTCTTTTAATGTAGGATATTTTAAATAATTTTACTATAGAACAAATTTTATTCACCTATTCACCTTATTCTCTGCGTACGAGTGGGCGCAGCCATTTGAATCATTTTGGCTCGAAACTTCCGGTCTCATTCACTTCCATTCATTTTTAAACGTTAAAAACAGCTCGTTTTGCTGCTTGGTGTTGCAAACTGATATTTTCTTATTATATTATTCTACTTTGTCTGTATTGTTATGCAAACACTTGTTTGTAGAGTAAGTAGTTTGACCGTTTTTTGCCATTTATTATTTCTAGTGATTTCTCCCATAGGAGAAAGGATGTAGGATGTTGACTATCGTAGCCTCTCTCATATTTTCATAGACAGCCGCTAGTAAACCTGACTCCTTACTAAATGAACAGCACACTTCTCTCAACTATCTGCGTGATTTGATTAATCTTTCAGTGTCGGTAGCACACACTCAGTGTTGTGAGTTACATGGTGAACTGCAGTAAGAGGCTTGTTCTAGTGGGAGCAATAGAAACTGTGAATGCGAGCAGTGTTTATATGAAGAGACAGGCAGAAGTGCTGTGTCCACTATCATGGTTAAGAAACCATGCGCAAGGAGCTGGTCTTTTAGACGTGTGTGTTTGTCTTGGCAGAGTCTTGCATGTGTGTGTGTTGAAGGCCAGTGGTCCTGAATGATGTTGTTTGGACAGAACAGTAGGGAAATACCATAGGGATGTTATTCTGACACAGTGAGGAAAGCTGGCACGAGGATCTTGATCTGCCACATACACACACACACACACACAGCCTCCACTGCTGTCAAACACACACTATAGTAGCGCATCCGATCATGTCAGAACAGGAGATTATTTTTTACAGCATTTTATGGTGCATTTATAGTCATAACGAAATAAAAACTGGCAATTCTTTTTTTTTTTTTTTAAGTATTGTAGTGTTTTAGTATTTTGGCCACAATTATAAACTATAAAAAGTGATTAGTTGATTTAAAAAAAAATTTTAAGTGAGCAAACCTGTTGCTGTGTGAATAGTGATTAGTTGACTTAAAAAGGTGAGTAAACCTGTTGTTTTTAAAGCGATTAGTTGACTTTAATTATAAAAGGTGAGTAAACCTGTTGTTTTTAAAGCGATTAGTTGACTTTAATTATAAAAGTGAGTAAACTTGTTGTTTTTAAAGCGATTAGTTGACTTTACTTAAAGTGAGTAAACCTGTTGACTTGTAAAGTGATTAGTTGACTTTACTTTAAAAAAGTGAGTAAACCTGTTGCTTTTAAAGTGATTAGTTGACTTTACTTTAAAAAAGTGAGTAAACCTGTTGCTTTTAAAGCGATTAGTTGACTTTACTTTAAAAAAGTGAGTAAACCTGTTGCTTTTAAAGCGATTAGTTGACTTTACTTTAAAAAGTGCGTAAACCTGTTGCTTTTAAAGCGATTAGTTGACTTTACTTATAAAAGTGAGTAAACCCATATCTTTTAAAGCGATTAGTTGACTTTACTTAAAGTGTGTAAACCTGTTGCTTTTAAAGCGATTAGTTGACTTTACTTATAAAAGTGAGTAAACCCATATCTTTTAAAGCGATTAGTTGACTTTACTTTAAAAAGTGCGTAAACCTGTTGCTTTTAAAGTGATTAGTTGACTTTACTTTAAAAAAGTGAGTAAACCTGTTGTTTTTAAAGCGATTAGTTGACTTTACTTTAAAAAAGTGAGTAAACCTGTTGCTTTTAAAGCGATTAGTTGACTTTACTTTAAAAAAGTGAGTAAACCTGTTGCTTTTAAAGTGATTAGTTGACTTTACTTTAAAAAAGTGAGTAAACCTGTTGTTTTTAAAGCGATTAGTTGACTTTACTTTAAAAAAGTGAGTAAACCTGTTGCTTTTAAAGCGATTAGTTGACTTTACTTTAAAAAGTGAGTAAACCTGTTGCTTTTAAAGCGATTAGTTGACTTTACTTTAAAAAGTGAGTAAACCTGTTGCTTTTAAAGCGATTAGTTGACTTTAATTATAAAAGTGAGTAAACTTGTTGTTTTTAAAGCGATTAGTTGACTTTAATTATAAAAGGTGAGTAAACCTGTTGTTTTTAAAGCGATTAGTTGACTTTAATTATAAAAGTGAGTAAACCTGTTGTTTTTAAAGCGATTAGTTGACTTTAATTATAAAAGGTGAGTAAACCTGTTGTTTTTAAAGCGATTAGTTGACTTTAATTATAAAAGTGAGTAAACTTGTTGTTTTTAAAGCGATTAGTTGACTTTACTTAAAGTGAGTAAACCTGTTGACTTGTAAAGTGATTAGTTGACTTTACTTTAAAAAAGTGAGTAAACCTGTTGCTTTTAAAGTGATTAGTTGACTTTACTTTAAAAAAGTGAGTAAACCTGTTGCTTTTAAAGCGATTAGTTGACTTTACTTTAAAAAAGTGAGTAAACCTGTTGCTTTTAAAGCGATTAGTTGACTTTACTTTAAAAAGTGCGTAAACCTGTTGCTTTTAAAGCGATTAGTTGACTTTACTTATAAAAGTGAGTAAACCCATATCTTTTAAAGCGATTAGTTGACTTTACTTAAAGTGTGTAAACCTGTTGCTTTTAAAGCGATTAGTTGACTTTACTTATAAAAGTGAGTAAACCCATATCTTTTAAAGCGATTAGTTGACTTTACTTTAAAAAGTGCGTAAACCTGTTGCTTTTAAAGTGATTAGTTGACTTTACTTTAAAAAAGTGAGTAAACCTGTTGTTTTTAAAGCGATTAGTTGACTTTACTTTAAAAAAGTGAGTAAACCTGTTGCTTTTAAAGCGATTAGTTGACTTTACTTTAAAAAGTGAGTAAACCTGTTGCTTTTAAAGCGATTAGTTGACTTTACTTTAAAAAGTGAGTAAACCTGTTGCTTTTAAAGCGATTAGTTGACTTTACTTATAAAAGTGAGTAAACCCATATCTTTTAAAGCGATTAGTTGACTTTACTTAAAGTGTGTAAACCTGTTGCTTTTAAAGCGATTAGTTGACTTTACTTATAAAAGTGAGTAAACCCATATCTTTTAAAGCGATTAGTTGACTTTACTTAAAGTGTGTAAACCTGTGGCTTTTAAAGCGATTAGTTGACTTATAAAATTGAGTAAATCTGTTGCTTTTAAAGTGATGCGGTGACTTCTCTTAAACAAAGTGAGTAAACCTGATGACTTTTTTTATTTTTTATATATATAATTATTTTTTAGTTTTTTTTTTCTAC
>NC_079437.1:10133486-10153486 GCF_903798145.1 Danio aesculapii | reverse complement strand
ATTATTATTATTTATTTGCATGACAAAATACACACAAAAGTCGGCAACGCAGTGGCGCAGTAGGTAGTGCTGTTGCTTCACAGCAAGAAGGTCGCTGATCCGAGCCTCGGCTGGGTCAGTTGGCGTTTCTGTGTGGAGTTTGCATGTTCTCCCTGCAATCGCGTGGGATTCCTCCGGGTGCTCCGGTTTCCCCCACAGTCCAAAAACATGCGGTACAGGTGAATTGGGTAAGCTAAATTGTCCATAGTGAATGAGTGTGTGTGGATGATTCCCAGAGATGGGTTGCAGCTAGAAGGGCATCCGCTGCATAAAACAATTGCTGGATAAGTTTGCGGGTTGATTCCACTGTGGCGACCACAGATTATTAAATTTATTATTATTAATTTATATTTTATTTATAATTTATTATTATTATTAAAGAGACTAAGCTGACAAGAAAATGAATGATTACACACAAAAATCACCTATTTTCTGTTTAAGAAATAAAGAAGAACCATCTGAATAAATATTATTAATTATTATTATTAATATTATTATTAATATTAAAATTATTGTTTGTAGCTCATAGTTTTTTTCTATTATTATTATTATTATTATTATTATTATTATTATTATTATTATTATTATTCCTAACCTGAATGCATTACAGTTTGATCTGTCAGGTTTCTCCTCGTGAGCCTTATTTTTTCCTTCAGATCTGTATTACATTAAATTGAAGTCACATAATTTATTATATGACATATTTATGACCCAGACAAGATAGTTGATCGCTTCCTCCCTCTCTTGGGCTAATCATCCACACAACACTAGAAGTCAAAAACATGAAATAAAGTCAGTAGAGTCAGGAATAATACCATTTAATCTCTTTTTATTACACCCGTGTGACTAAACAGATTTGTGTGTTACCTTTGAACTTGTTGTTTTCACTCATACAAAATTAAACCTGTTTGTTTGCTGAACTTTTAGACTGCCAGAGTTTGATGTGGGACGAGCGCCTAAATATAAAAGCAAACTGCACTGAAAATATGCTCTCTGTGCGAGAAATAGAAGCCGGCGTGGTCCAGACGGTCCAGCTGTGGTCAAAACACTTGAAGTTAGCAGCGTTTGCATTGGTTATCCGAAGCGTTTCATTTATTCCACAATGATTATACAGGATTTAAAAGCATGCTTATGTGTGTACAAGTCTTAAATAAGGCTTCTAATTTGGCTGCACTTGTTTTTTTTACGTTTTACTGAAGTTGTTGTTTAGTTCTGCAGATTTGAGTCAATTCAGTAGAATTGAATGATTTATTTATTTATCTTCCTTCAGATCTGTGCTATATGAAATTTGTTATAGAATTTTTCGTTCATTCATCCATTTACCTTCGGCTTAGTCCCTTAATCAGGGGTCGCCACAGCGGAATGAACCGCCAACTTATCCAGCATATGTTTTACGTGAGTGTAATTAACTCAAAATTTACTGAAAGTCAATTCTACTCATTTGAAAAGAGTTTTGAACTCAGTGTTGAAGGTAATGAGTTATTTAAACAACTCATTACAGTAAGTTCACAGTACTCATATAGATTAGTTTTTAACTCAAATGGTTTGTAGCAATCGGTTTCCTCAAATGGTCTGATTTACCTTCACTTTTTGGGGTTTACAGTGTAGAATAATTAACCAAAATAGTAATAATTGACCTGATGAACCATTAAATATCCATTAATAACAGAAATATGAAACTTCTGTCATCCTTTACTCACTGTTGAAACACATTGTAAATGTAGGCTATTGTACACATTTTATTTGATAATTTTTTACAGTTCTACTACAGCTGTTGTTTAGTTCTGTAGACTTGAGTCTATTTATTTATTTCAGAATTCTGTCTATTTATTTATGCTTTAAGGAACACATAACCCCAAATACAGACCTGATGAACCTTTAATAATGCATTAAAGGGATAGTTCACAGAAATATGAAAGTTCTGTCATCATTTACTCGATGTTAAAAGAAAAAAGATTCATGTAAAAGTAAATGTATGCTACTACATATTTTATTTATATATATTTTTAAAGTTCTACTACAACAGTTGTTTACTTCTGTAGAATTCAGTCTATAATTTATTTATTTTTTACTTATTTGCTTTAAGGCACACAGAAACCTAAATAGTAACAATTATATAATAATTAAAACCAAAATAGTACTAATAGACCTTATGAAACATTAATAATCTGCTAAAAACAGAAATATGAAAATTCTGTCATCATTTAGTCACTGTTAAAAGTATTGTAAATGTAAAAAATAAATGTATATTTCTTTCTTTTTTTTAAGTTCTGCCACAGCTGTTGTTTACTTCTGTAGACTTAAGTCTATTATTTATTCATTCAGAATTCAGTCTATTTATTTATGCTTTAAGAAACACATAAACCCTACAGACCTGATAAACCTTTAATGATGCATAAAATGGATCATTCACAGAAATATGAACCTTCTGTCATCATTTACTCGTCCTTTACTTGTTTCATACCATTATGAATGTCTTTCTTATGTTAAACACAAAAGAAGATAATTTGAAAAATGTTGCCAACCAGTATTTGGTTTTCCAATGGTTACAGATTTTCAGCTTTTTTTTTTTTCAGTAAAAAAAAAAAAACATACAAAGATTTCGAACCATTTGAGGGGTAAATAGTGAGTACATTTTTATTTTTGGGGGTGAACTATTAGTTTAAGAACTTTCTTTAAACTTCACAATACTTTATTTACCTTTAAGATCCATTAAATACACTGCAATTAAATCAGCACAACTTTATTATAGCGGAAAATGGTTCTAATTTATATAGACTGTTTAGATGTGCTTTGCATGCACTTTAATGTACATTAAGAAAGACATTGTTCTTTTAAGACCTGTTGACTTAAGTGACCCAATAATAATAATAATAATAATAATAATAATAATACAATACTGTTGCGAATTTGGAAACATTTGAAGTGATTTAACTTTAATAATCTAAGATTACTAATCCATTACTAACTGTATTGCTCTGATCTGAACTGTTGTTCATGACTGATGCTAATAATATGCTTAACAATGCGTAACAAAACTCAAGTGCACTCACTAGTGCTCCAGCATCACATTTTATAAAGCAACGCAGTGTTTGTGTATCCATTCAAGTGTCAGTCCAACAGAACAGCTTTATTACACGACACAGAAAGTTCTTGGAGAGAGAAAAAGAGAGAATAGCTCGTGTATAAACCGTAACTCGTCTCATTTGTGTGCTAAATGAGTCAATGCAAAACACAAAGATAAGCTATAATACAGTACATATCGTCGCGTGATGGGCGCGAATTTGAAAGCTTTAACAGGGTGATTTAAACAATAATACACACTCAAATCATGTAAAAGTCTTTAAAAGTCAACATAAGTTTTAATGAAAGCTTTTTTACGCGTTCAGTTTCACTCACCAGCTCGAGCGCATCAGCGGAGCATTGGAGGTAAACGCACCGTGCGCGCTCCCGCCAGTCCTGAGGTAATTTATCCAACAGATCGCGTTTTTCTCCAAATGTAAATATTTAGTAGGTCTCATGTACTCGAGTAGGGTCGGTGTGTAATGGTTTTGATAGAGAGTCCGTTTTGGATAGCGTGTGTCCGCGCTTAGAGGTCTCTTCAGTGTCCGCGCATAGACTCCGGTTCGCTGTGCTCGCCTCGCGCTTTAACTTGAGTCTGGGAGGAGCGGTGTGTGTATGTGTGTGTGTGCGTGTGTATGCGCGTGTGTTTTTTTTTGCATTTGAGCTCGCCGGACCGGTATGTGCAGAGCAGACACGCGCTCACTTCTGTGCTTTTGCATGCCCTTTATTTACATCGCAGAAGTGTGTGTTTGCTGTGCTAGCGTCACTTTGTTATTATAACCGCTTTGCAGATGCAAAAAGTCTACAGGTCTGTAGTAGGCTATACTTCTTAATATTTTATTTTTATTTTTTTATGTTTATAAAATATTCAAATTAGAATTAATGTACAGCAATCATAAATATATAGACATGTATTTTAGCAAACTCAGTTTATTTGTTTATTTATTTATTTATTTATTTATTTATTTATTTATTTATTTATTTATTTATTTATTCATCTTTTTTATTTAGCATGTGATTCAAGACTACACATTGCTTCATAAACGAAACAAACACGTTAAACATGTATTATATTTAAGTTATTTTTATTTATAAAAATCAAATAATTGGAATTGAATTAGAATAAAACCATAGAAATATAGAGGAATATTTTTATTTATTTATTTATTTTATAAAATATTTTAACTAGAATAAATGTGCAACAACCAGAAATATATAGAAATGTGTTTTAGCAAACTCAGTTTAATTATTTATTTATTTATTTATTTATTTATTTATTTATTTATTTATTTATTTATTTATTTATTCATCTTCTTTATTTAGCATGTGATTCAAGACTACACATTGCTTCATAAACAAAACAAACACGTTAAACATGTATTATATTTAAGTTATTTTTATTTATAATAATCAAATAATTGAAATTGAATTAGATTAAAAACATAGAAATATAGAGGAATATTTTTATTTATTTATTTATTGATTTATTTATTTTATAAAATCTTTTAACTAGAATAAATGTGCAACAACCAGAAATGTATTTTAGCAAACTCAGTTTATTTATTTATTTGTTTATTTATTCATTTATTGATTTATTATTTTTTTTATTTAGCATGTGATTAAGATGTTGCTTCGTAAACAAAATAAACACACATGAAAATCATGTACAAATTTACTGCATCATGTAATTTAAGTTTAATTTTAGTTATGATTATATAATCAAATAATTGGACTTGAATTAGAATAAAAACTTGATTAAAAACCATAGAAATATAGAGGAATATTTTTATTTATTTATTTATTTTCTAAAATATTTTAATTAGAATGAATGTACAACAACCAGAAATATAGATAAATGTATTTTAGCAAACTAAGTTTATTTATTTATTATTTATTTATTTTTTAATTAATTTATTTGTTTATTTATTCATTTATTGATTAATTTATTGATTTATTCAGTTTTTATTTAGCATGTGATTAAGATGTTGCTTCGTAAACAAAATGAACACATGAAAATCATGTACAAATTTACTGCATCATGTAATTTAAGTTAATTTTAGTTATGATTATATAATCATATATTTGGACTTGAATTAGAATAAAGACTTGATTAAAAACCATAGAAATATAGAGGAATATTTTTATTTATTTATTTATTTATTTTCTAGAATATTTTAATTAGAATGAATGTACAACAACCAGAAATATATAGAAATGTATTTTAGCAAACTAAGTTTATTTATTTATGTATTTATTATTAATTAATTAATTTGTTTATTCATTCATTTATTGATTAATTTATTGATTTATTCAGTTTTTATTTAGCATGTGATTAAGATGTTGCTTCGTAAACAAAATAAACACACACGAAAATCATGTACAAATTTACTGCATCATGTAATTTAAGTTAATTTTAGTTATGATTATATAATCAAATAATTGGACTTGAATTAGAATAAAAACTTGATTAAAAACCGAAATATAGAGAAATATTTTGGGGAATTTTTTTTTTTTTCCTTTTGTTATTTTATAAAATAATTTAAATTACAATGAATGTATAACAATCAATAATATATAGAAATCTATAGAAACTATTTATTTATTTATTTATTTATTTATCTGTTTGTATATTCATTTATTCATTTATTTTTTATTTAGCATGGGATTTAAGACTACACATTGCTTTATTAACAAACACATGTAAAAAAATATACTACTGTACATAGTTTAATTTGAGTTATTTTTATTCATATTTATATACGCAAATAAATGGGATTGAATTAGAAGAATTACTTGTTTAAAAAATACAAATATAGAGAAATATATTTGGGCAAACCATGTTTATTTATTCATTTATATATAGTTTTATTATTATTATTATTATTATTTTATAAAATATTTTAATTAGAGTGAATGTATAACAACCAGAAATATATAGTAATGTATTTTTGCAAACTCAATTTATTTATGTATTTATTAGATTGTTAAGCAATCAAACTTGTAACAAAATTGTTAAACAAAACAAACACATGCAAAAATCATGTTAAAAAATTACATTTTATTTATAATTATATAATCAGTTAATTGGAACTGAATTCGAATCAATTAAAAAAGACATAGAAATATAGAGAAATATGTTTAGGCAACCATATTTATTTATTTATTTATTTATTTATTTTGTATTCATTTTATTTTTCTTTTTTTTTTCTTTTATTATTTTATTAAATAATTTAATTAGAATAATTTTTTTTTTTTAATTTAGTGTGTGATTGTTAAGACTACATGTTGCTTCGTAAACAAAACAAACACACACAAAAATCCTGTTAAAAAATGTACTACATTTAATTTTAGTTAATTTTATTTACAATTGTAAACTCAATTAAATAAAAATTATTTAGAATTTAAAAAAAGGCTTAGTGGTTAGCACGGTCACCTCACAACAAGAAAGTTGTCAAGCTGGGCCTGTTGGCATTTCTGTGTGGAGTTTGCATGTTCTTCCCGTGTTAGCATGGGTTTCCTCTGGGTCCTCCGGTTTCCCCCACAGTCCAAAGACATGAGCGAATGGTGAATTGAATAAACTTAATTGGTCATAGTGTATGAGAGTGTATGAGTTTGTGTGTGTGTGTGAGTGAGAGAGAGAGAGAGAGAGAGAGAGAATGAGTGTTTATAAATGTTTCCCAGTAGTAGGTTGCAGCTGGAAGGGCGTCTGCTGTGTAAAACATATACCGGATAAGTTGGCAGTTCATTCCGCTGTGAAGACCCCTGATGAATAAAAGGATCAAGTCGAAAGAAAATGAATGAGAGAATGAAAAAACAGAAAAATAAAGAAAAATTTTTGGGCAAACCATATTTATATATTTATTGATTGATTGATTCATTAATTCATTCATACATTCATTAATGTGAACACAGCAACCTATACATAGACTTAATATTAAAATGATTCAGTTGAAACTTTAGTTAATTTACTCACCCTCAGGGAATCCAGGGTGGAGTTGACATTTTATTCTTCAGTACAACATGAAAGGAGATTTTTAGATGAAACTCTGATCCTTGGTGATTCATATATTGTAACTGACGATTTTAGAGAGGAAAAAGAAAAACACTTAGATATTGATGACACACTGAGGTGTTGACGAAACGGTTAGTCTCTGCAAGAAAATGAACATTATTTACAACATTATTACCTTAAATTCACTCAGTAAATTAACCACAAATTTTTATCCTTACATTGTAAAACCCAACAGTCAACTTTATCAAATAATATGAGTGTAGTTAACTCAATTTACTGAAAGTCAATTCTACTCATTTGAAAAGAGTTTTTAACTCAGTGTTGAAGGTAATGAGTTAATTAAACACCTCATTATTTCAACTTAAATGAAGTAAGTTCACAGTACTCATATAGATTAGTTTTTAACTCAAATGGTTTGTAGCAATCGGTTTCCTCAAACGGTTTGAGTTGACTTAACTTATTGGGTTTTACAGTACTCAGTTGGTTTGAGTTCTCTTCATTTAGTGGGTTTTACTGTGCTCAAATTGCTTCGTTTACTCAAATGGATTAAGTTCACAGTACACATTAGGATTAGATTTTGAACTTAAATGGTTTGTTGCAATCGGTTTCCTCAAATGGTTTGAGTTACCTTCACTTTTGGGTTTTAAAGCGTAGGTGAACTGTGCCTTTAAACTAAATGTATAGAAACAATGTACTTAAACAAACCCTATTTGTTTGTTTGTTTACCTGTACCTGCCGACCACTTCAATAGAAGTTTATAGCTATAGAGAATTTATAAACATCTCTCTGTGATAATTTGTGAACTGATGTAAAAGAGCTTGTTGAAATCCTGCAAATCTCTATTACACTGGGTGCATCTTAGGTCGTGTGTTATGAACCCAGAAGCCACAGAAAGCTGCTCTCAAGATGTGATTGTCATGCTGAAATCTTCCCTCACGGCTCTTGATGGTCCAGTTAGTGAACTGTAAACTGACAGCTGCTGTGTGTTTGCAAACAGTTTACAATAGTAACAGTAACTCCATTGAAACCTGTGCTGTAGCTATGAGGCAGTCGTGCTGTTCTCTGGGCTTTTTAAAATGACAAATATCCCATGCAGTCTCATTTACTTGAGCATAAAGGTTGCATGTGGCATGATAAAACAGAGAAACGTTTTACCGAACATATTAGCTACTAGAGCTGTGGCGGAAAATCGTTTGGGAAATCAGTTCTGCATTAATTCTGAGATTTGCAACATTCATTGCTTTTCTGAGCTTAGTTTTTAACAGCAGATGATGCTCTAGAAAAAGCTAGGTTAAAAACTATCCCAAAGTGCCATCTACTGTTTAAAAACTAGCCTAGAGCGCCATCTACTGTTTAAAAACTAGCATAGAGCGCCATCTACTGTTTAAAAACTAGCCTAGAGCGCCATCTACTGTTTAAAAACTTGCCTAGAGCACCATCTACTGTTTAAAAACTAGCCTAGAGCGCCAACTACTGTTTAAAAACTAGCCTAGAGCGCCATCTACTGTTTAAAAACTAGCCTAGAGCGCCAACTACTGTTTAAAAACTAGCCTAGAGCACCATCTACGGTTTAAAAACTAGCCTAGAGCGCCATCTACTATTGAAATACTATCCCAGAGTGCCATCTACTGTTTAAAAACTAGCCTAGAGCACCATCTACGGTTTAAAAACTAGCCTAGAGCACCATCTACTGTTTAAAAATTAGCCTAGAGTGAAATCTACTGTTTAAAAATTAGCCCAGAATGCCATCTACTGTTTAAAAACTAGCCTAGAGCACCATCTACTGTCTAAAAATTAGCACAGAATGCCATCTACTGTTTAAAAACTAGCCTACAGCGCCATCTACTGTTTAAAAACTAGCTTAGAGTGCCATCTACTGTTTAAAAACTAGCCCAGAATGCCATCTACTGTTTAAAAATTAGCCCAGAATGCCATCTACTGTTTAAAAACTAGCTTAGAGTGCCATCTACTGTTTAAAAATTAGCCCAGAATGCCATCTACTGTTTAAAAACTAGCTTAGAGTGCCATCTACTGTTTAAAAATTAGCCCAGAATGCCATCTACTGTTTAAAAACTAGCCTAGAGCACCATCTACTGTTTAAAAATTAGCCTACAGCGTCATCTACTGTTTAAAAATTAGCCCAGAGTGCCATATACTGTTTAAAAACTAGCCTAGAGTACCATCTGCTATTTAAAAATTAGCCATCTGCTACTTAAAAATTGAAGCTCCTTCTGCTGTTGAAAAAACTAGCCTCGCTGATGTTAAAAACTAGCTTAGAACCCTGTTTACTGTTTTAAAACTAGCCTAGAGCACCATTTGCTGTTAACAACTAGTTTGAAGCTCCGTCAGCTGTTAAAAAATAACCTAGAGCGACATCTGCTGTTAAAAACTAGCCTAGAGCATAGTTTGTTGTTAAAAACTAGCCTAGTTGCTGTTTAAAATGATCTTAGAGCACCGTCAGCTGTTAAAAATTCTAGAGTGCTGTCTGCTATTTAAAAACTAGCCTAGATGTGCTGTTAAAAACTAGCCTAGCTTAGAGCGCCGTTTGCTATTAAAACGCTCAGAATTGATTCAAGAAAGAATAGCGAAGCGTTTCAAATCTCAGAATTGATGCAGAATTGATTTCTCAAACAATTTGTCAGATACCTCTATATTTCTGTTCTGCATATGAAATGCACATACAGACAGCACATCTGTAGCGCATTACACTGAACATCAGGAAAAGATAAACGATTTCATGCGTGTTTCACTCAGATCTGATGCTACAGTGAGCCTGTGTGTGTGTTCACACAGAATAAATCCTCCTCACGCAGTTTATCAAGAGAAGAGAGACTCTCTCTCCGGTGGTATCAGACAGCGTCCTGCCATACTACTCATAGTAATGCAAAGTCCAATTCTGAAAATAAAATTGACACTCTGAATCTAAACATATTCCTCTTCAGAATATAGACATGAATAAAACTATGACGATTTGCAAATGTAGTCGCAGTTTCTGCATAACAACTCATAAAAACAACTGAACAGCTTAACAATGTCTATGATTTGTAACCAAATACGTTTACCTCACTTATCTGTCTCTTTATGGACAACTTTTCTGGCGTGGTCAGTTTGCTCAGTACCTAACCTTGTACGCAGTTGTACTTGAGATGCAGAAAGCTCTGTTTCCTTTTGGTTTGCTTTTGAAAGCATTATTGGTTGGTTTTGGTCAGTGGTTCGATTGGTGATCTGTATGGAAAGCGCCACCTTCTCGTAGACATGCACAAGAAGGGCATGTATCTGAAATGTACAACAAAAAGTACCATTTCAAATTTGCGAAAAGTAGACAGCATCACCTAGTGGACAAAATATACACAACTTTTGTTCCTTTTTACACTAATTATGTTTACAGGAGCATATTATCAACAAACAAAGGATTATTTCCGTGTGGTTCTTTGCATAACACCACATAAATACCACAAAACAACGCAACAATGTCTATGATTTGTAACCAAATACGTTTACCGCACTTGTATATCTCTCCATGGATAACTTTTTTTGCTGTGGTCAGTTTGCTCAGTAGCTCACCTTGTACAGTGTTGTACTTGTGCTGCAGAGCGCTCAGGCTGTCTTTCGTTTGCTTCCAAAAATCATTTTTGGTTAGTTTTGGTCAGTGGTCCGATTGGTGATCTGTATGAAAAGCTTCGCCTTCTCTCAGACATGCACCAGAAGGACGTGTATCTGAAAGTTAGAACAAAACGTACGATAAGTAATCTATTTTAGATTTGCAAAAAAGTAGACAGCACCCTCTAGTGGATTGGTACAACAAAATGTACACAACTTTTGCTCCTTTTCACACTAATGATATTAACAGGGGTAACGATGTCTATGATTTGTTACCAAATACATTTACCGCACTTATATTTCTCTATAGGGACAACTTTTCTTGTGTGGTCCGTTTGCTCAGTAGCTCACCTTGTACGATGTTGTTGTACTTGTGATGCAGAAAGCTTTTTCTCTTTCATTTGCTTTTGAAAGCATTATTAGATGGTTTCGGTCAGTGGTTCGATTGGTGATCAGTACGGAAAGCGCCACCTTCTCATGGACATGCACAAGAAGGATATGTATGTGAAATATACAGCAAAAAGTACTGTAAGTAACATATTTTTCTGATTTGTGAAAAAGTAGACAGCGCCCTCTAGTGCAATGGTTCCCAACCCTGTTATTACCACGGACCGGTCAACACAATTTTCAGCCGTTTTTCCCAGAGTATGACAAGCTGACAAAACATTGCTGTCACTCTGATACAAGTTTTTTATTTATGGAGAAAATTACAGAGCACTGCTGTGTTTGGGTGGTTTGGGTGGCCACCGTCATTTGTGATCTCCAGCAGTTGATCTTCTTGCACAGATATGCTGGATTCACCTGATTTGTTGACAAATGGGTTGCGCATCCATCCTATGGCAGTTCGAGGGTCCTTCACTGGGCCTTTTCCCCTTAGTAAAGGAACTTTCCAAAGTCATCTGTTTCTTACTCATTTTGCTGCTTGTGGGTTAAATTTGGGTGCCCAAGATATAAGGTCATTTTTTAAACTTAAAGATTTAATTTTTAAAAATAAAATATCCCTCAGATTGGAAATAATTAATGATTTCTTATGTGGCCCGGTACTAATTGATCCACGGACAAGTACCGGTCCTTGGCGCAGTGGTTGAGGACCACTGCTCTAATGGATTTTTGCAACAAAACTTACCCCGAGCAGCATATTTTATACAACAAACATGTGGACTGACCAATGAGGATGGGTTTGAAAATAAGGTCTGTTTGCATTTGATGGCTGCCACACAATTTCATTTAAATATAAAAGCGAAAAACATACAGAATATCCAAAATTAAATATAAAAAAAAAATGTTGGTCAACCAGAAGTAGTTGAACTAGTAATATATGTGGTTTTCTTGTTTGTGTATAAAAGCAAAATAAAACAAAGCTGAGTTGGATCATGGCTTATAATTTGGGTCGAAAATTCCCAAACAAATTAACATCACAATTAAAAATATATATTAATTTTTTTATATTGAAGTGTGTCTGGCCATTAAATGTATTTGTTTAATTTGTATATCGAATACAAATAAAAGAGAAATTAAATTCCCTCTATTATATCAACACATTTTTATTAGATTTTTTTCCCCCCCTGGTTTATTAACATAAAAATTGCATACAAAGAAACGATTAAAACAGTGATACAGTGGAAAAAATCTTTATTAATATATATATATATATATATATATATATATATATATATATATATATATATATATATATATATATATATATATATATATAGTAATGCTGGATGTTGTTTTCTTTTTTTCTAAATAAAGGTTTTCTAAATAAACTACATTCTTGATTTTATTTGAACCTTTTAAGAATCGTGTTAGGACATTTTAAATTATATTTGAATTTTTTTTACAATATGTTGACTATAGCATGCTTGACTGCGTGTAGTGTGTATTATATTCAGACGGTGTGGTACAGAGTTTATGTCATATGTGTTTAGAGATGGATCTGTCGTCCGGTTTCAGTCTTGTTTTGGTCTCGGCGCTCAGATGAAAGCTCTCTGTGAGCCTGCTTCGGGTTTTAGCAGCGGTAAATCTCCCAGGATCAGGGAGAGTTTAGACAGTTCAGACACACTGTTGATAGTATTGAGGGATTCAGTGTGTGACAGGTGTCAGTGGCACAGAGCAGCACTTCATGTGTTTATCAACAGTGTGTGTGTGTGTGTGTGTGTGTGCTTTAGTGTGTACTGTGTGAGTGTGTACTGTATGTGTGTGTAAATCTCATATTCAACAATTATGCTGAAACATACAGTTGAAGTCAGAATGACTCGCCCTCCTTTGATTTTTATTTTCTTTGTCAAATATTTCCCAAATGATGTTTAACAGGAATTTTTGACAGTATTTCCTATAATCTTTTTTCTTCTGGAGAAAGTCTTATTTGTTTTATTTCGGCTATCATTGTCGTCATCGTTGTTGTCATTATCTGGGGCAAAAATATTGCGATAACATCGTATCATATTGCTGTACCAGAATATCTGACTGCTTATTTCATTTTTGTCTTTGCTCCATCTCATTTATTTATGCGTGCAATTTGTTTGATTCACTCCGCTACAAGATCTCAAGAAATCTATCTAAATGAATGATTTCATTCTGTTGCGGTCCCTAATTTAAATACGACTCGTGATCCTAAGACAACTTAACATAAGTAAACAACGACAAAAGTGCCCAAACTAAATTATTTATTAACATAACCAGGAAAACAATACAAAATGACAAGAGATGAGGAGCCCAGGAATGAGGGAGAGCGAGAAGTCCGCTTCTGTCTGTTTTAAAGACCTGACGCCACCAAATCAACCAATAGAAAACCGAAAAGGAGAAAAGACAAACAAGGTCAATTGAATGTAATAATTATGGGCAGAAGTGAACGCCACACTTAACACCTCCACCTTCAAAATGGTGACTGCTAAACAAAACAAAAAGGATATATAAATAAAACACCACCCATCACCATATAGTAATATGTGACATTGCTTCGGCCAGCATATTATCTTTACCAGCAACATGTTTCATTTTCAAGTTAAAAGCTTGGAAAAACAAAGCCCATCTTATCAGACGTTGGTTACAATTACGCATTTTATGAATAAAGATGATCAGTGTCGGTGCCAATAGCCTAGTGGTTAGTGCGCCAACATATAGCACCATGGTGCTCGCGGCAACCCGAGTTTGATTCCCGGCTCGAGGTCCTTTGCCGACCCTTACCATCTCTCTACTCCTAATACTTTCCTGTCTGTAACCTCTACTATCCTATTCAAATTAAAGGTGAAAAACCCCTCAAAAATAATTATGAAAAAATAAATATAAATAGATGATCAGTGTAGACAGTAATTGGATAGGATTAAGAGCCAATATAAACTTCAAAGTTGTTAAGGGCCAAAACTAGTGCTAGAGCTTCCTTTTCAGTTGAGTATGCTGTAATATCACGGCACCCGCCCCCACATTGCTAGTATCAACAAAGTCCCTTTAAGGCAAGTCATTTCACTCGGCGGACATCTTTGAAATACCTCTCGGGCAGTATGCTCTGGCTTTCTATCTGAAGGGGGAAACATCAAATTCTCCAAAACTGCTTGCTAAGCTTACGATTACATTACATATTTGGAATCACCAACAGAATTAAACAACAACTGTCCCTTTAGTTTAATTTCTAAACATCCAAATCACACAAGATCTGCAGAAACTCACGTCTTGTAACTCACCCAGAGTATCGTTAGTCCATAGCGATCAATGATTGGCTCCTGTACTGGAAGGCGGGCTTTATTCGCCATATAGCGATCAATGATTGGTTCTTGTACTAGAAGGCGGCTTTATTCGTCATATAGCGATCGATGATTGGCTCCTGTACTAGAAGTAGGCTTTATTCGCCATATAGTGATCAATGATTGGCTCCTGTACTAGAAGCGGGCTTTATTAGCCATATAACGATCAATGATTGGCTCCTGTATTAGAAGCGGGCTTTATTTGCCATATAGCGATTGATGATTGGCTCTTATCCTAGAAGGCGGGCTTTATTTGCCATATAGCGATTGATGATTGGCTCTTATACTAGAAGGCGGGCTTTATTTGCCATATAGCGATCGATGATTGGCTCCTGTACTAGAAGCGGGCTTTATTCGCCATATAGCGATCGATGATTGGCTCCTGTACTAGAAGCGGGCTTTATTCGCCATATAGCGATCGATGATTGGCTTCTGTACTAGAAGCGGGCTTTATTTACCATATAGCGATCGGTAATTGGCTCCTGTACTAGTAGGCAGGGCTTTACTCACCATATTGACAGTTACACTTTTCCCCATTCAAAAAGATACGAGGGACATGTCTTGTGTATTCTATAGTCTTTAGGATCAACAGGCAATTTGAATGAATGGTCTGGAGCAGCCATAACGGGTGCATTGAATGTTGATATTCCGGTGTCCATTTAAAATCTGATTTCGGACTTAATAGGTCTGTGAGAGGAGAAACGACTGTCTAAAAGTTTTACAAAAACTAGGATAATATCCAAGAACTATTAGAGCTATTCAAGTCATCTGCCGAAATTTAGTTCATATCGTAATGCATATCGTAATGTAATATTGCAATGTCTGATTTTTCCAATATTGTGCAGCCCTAGTACTGTGTGTGTGTGTGTGTGTGTGTGCGTGTGCGCTTATTAGTGGTATTCATCACATTGTGGGGACCAAATAGTATAGTAATCCCCTGTAGTAGTAATATTAATATTTTTGAACCTATGTGGACATTTTTGGTGCCCATGAGGAAAACGACTCAGAAATTTGTACATATAATCATCTATTGTAAATCCTGTACATATTTTAAACTTTGTACATATATTCATCCATTGTAAATCTCTGTTCATAGTCATTACAACCTGTGTATAATGTCCACAGTACATCCATCTGTAAATATCCCATCTGTACACCCATCTGTTCACCCATAGTTTTTCTATAATTGCACTTTATAACTTACAGCTATATCCTGCACTTGCTGCTATTGCACTCCTGGTCAGACCTAAACTGCATTTAGTTGCCTTTTACATATTTCATGACAATAAAGTTAAATCTAATCTAATCTATTGTAAATCCTCCAGAATAAAGTATTTTGACAATATAAAGGAATAGAAGAGCACATATTATACAGTCTGTACAGTATAAAAATCATTCAATCTATAGGAAATCCCCATAAACAAAAACCAAATGTGTGCGCGTGCATGTATTTGTGTTTGTGTGTGTGTCGTCTGTCATTGGTGTCAGGCTAAAATAAACTCTTCCTTCAGCAGTGCTTGAGCTCTTCATCTCGTCACTCATTCTCTTGTTCGGGATTTCCGCCTCAGTTCCAGTGTAACATTTGGGTTGCCAAAGAATTTGCATAGAAAAATACAGATAAGAGCGCTATACAAACATACGCAAACAAATCTGACAGCAGTTGATATGCTTTTTTTATCCCTTTCTTTCTTTTCTTTTCTTTTCATTCATAAACATTTAGAGTTTTTTTATCTCGTGTGTTTTCTATTCATTCATTAATATATTTATGTATTTTTTTTATTTTTTTTTCATCCATTCATGACTATTGTTTTATTTATTCATCTTTATTTCTCTTTTATTTTCATTCATTCATGGTTAATTATTTTGATCTCTTCTTTTCATTCATTCATAAACATTTTTTTTTTAATATTTTCTTATTTTCATTCATTTATGAACTTTTTATATTTATTTTTTATCTCTTGTTTTCATCGATTCATGAACATTGTTTTATTTATCTATCTTTATTTTTCTATTGTTTTTCATTCATTCATGAATATATTTATTTATTTGTTTAATTATTGTCTCTTTTTTCATTCATTAATGACTTTTATCTACATTTTTAATCTATTTTCTTTTCAATTATTTATTGAATTGTTTTATTTATTTAATTATTTATTTATTTTCAGAATAATTTTTTTAAGGTTTTCACCTTTAATAGATAGGACAGTTGAGATTATTGACAGGAAAGTGTGGGGAGCAGAAAGAAGGGAAGGAACGGCATAGGATCTCGAGGCGGGAATCGAACTCGGGTCGCTGTGAGCACTTGGATGGCATGTGTCGTCACACTAACCACTACTATTTATTTATTTTTATTTTTTATCTCTTTTCATTCATTCGTAAACATTTTATTTAGATTTTATAAATAAGTATTCAACACGTCACTATTTTTGTCAGAAAAGGTTTGTTCTAAGGGTGCTGTTGGCTTGAAATTTTCACCATATGTTGATAACAACCAAAGAAATCCATATATGCAAATAAAACAATATTAATTAGTTTACAAATGAAGTTATGTGTAATAAAATGAAATGACACAGAAAAAAAGTATTGAACACATGAAGGAAGGAAGTGTAGAAAGGCAGTGAAAGCCCAGACAGCAGCTGAAATCTCTCAGAAGTTCTTCAGCAAAACCTCAGTCCAACATCTACATTAGCAGAATGATAAAGATGAAACCAGGGTGGACATTTCAGCAAGACAATGATCCAAAACACAGCCAACGAATCTCTCAAATGCTTTCAGAGAAAGAAATTCAAGCTGTAGAATGGCCCAGTCAATCACCTGAGCTGAATCCAATAGAGAATACAAAATAAAGATCAGAGTTTATAGACGAGACCCACAAAACCATCAAGATTTTTACAGTCTGTTGAAGTCTGTGAAAAACTCACACCTGAACAATGCCTGTGACTTCACTATCCATATGAGAGGCGTCAAAAAAAACTTTTATATAAAGTCTTAAATACGTTCAAGTAGTTCAGGACTTTCTCCTTGTGTCATTTCATTGTTATTACACAATTTAGTTTTATTTTTATTTTTGTATTTGGTTTTTTACCAAAATCTGCTTCAATTCCATGTCAACAGCTCCTTTAGAAATATTATTCCCAGCAACAAAAAAAAAACATGACTTGTTCAATACTTACTTTCCCCTCACTGTCTCTCTTTTCATTCATTCATAAACATTTTTATTTATTTATCCTTTTATCTCTTTTTTCATTAATTCATTTTGTTAATTTCTTTGCTTTTCCACCATTCCTAAACAATTTTTATTCGTTCATTTGTGTATTGAAAATACAAATAAATCAAGTCACCTCTATGTTGTGTTGGCCCTCAGCGACCTACTGTAAAAACCAGGTGTGCAAAGTCCAGATGTCAAACCTCACACACTCAGTATTTATAGGACCCATAATGAGGTTTCCACCTGCTCTTCACTCTGTCTGTGGGCTGTATATATATATATATATATATATATATATATATATATATATATATATATATATATATATATATATATATATATATATATATATATATATATATATGGGGACTTTTAATTTTCAATAAGCCCAGAATCGGTACAATGGCTAGCACTGTCGCCTTACAGCTAGACAGTTGCTGGTTCAATTCCTGGCTGGGTCAGTTGGCATTTCTGTGTGAAGTTTGCATGTTCTCCCCTTGTTGGTGTGGGTTTCCTCCGGGTGCTCCGGTTTCCCTCACAAGTCCAAACACATGCGCTATAGGTGTATTAGATTAACAAAATTGGCCATAGTGTGTGAGATGTGTGTGTGAATATGAGAGTGTATGGGTGTTGATGTCTCTGATGTCCCTAAAGTGTGTATGTGAAGTTTTAGCTCAAAATACCATACAATTAATGTTTGAAACTCGTTTGAAATTGCCCTTTATAGGCTTTGATTTTAATTGTGATGGGTATAAGAGCAATAAGTGATGATGTTAGTTAAAGAATAGGTAGTTTAGTCAGACTGCTGATAGACTCTGACCTGTAACCAGAGCCCAATGAATCAACACCTTCTGGAACTTGTCCGATGAGCTGAAACACACACACACACACACTTAGAGTATAACACACAGAGCTTACATCAATGCGGTAGTTTTGGGTTAGTTATTTTAAAAAGTAATTAATTGCTATTTACATCATTAAAATTGTATATAAATTACTTTTCCAACTTAGTAACTTAGTTAATCAATAAGTAATTTAATTACAAAATTAATTACTAAATTTAATCACTACTTTAGATACAAAAAATCCACATAAACCTCAACAAAATAAGTTTTAAAGACTTTTTTTATTTTATTTTGAGTCAAACGGTGACCATTGAACCACAAAAGGTTTCAAATTAAATGACACTAGTTCATATATAACATATATTGACATATATTTAAAAAAAGATGTCATTGTCGATATATGGTATAATGAATTATAGTGTCATTAATTAGAATTTATATATATATATATATATATATATATATATATATATATATATATATATATATATATATATCTATACATATATATAAATATACATATATATTTATATATATATATACATATATAAATAGGTGTGCATTGGCTTGAGGCCGAGTGCCCCAGCGGTGCCGATATACGGCCATATCTCACTGCTACAAGTGTGATGTTGTGTTTATACAACAGTTCGATGGCATAATCACGGAGAGTCTCAAAAAAACCTTTTCTGCTTTCTTCCATCAGAACAGCAGAAATCATTGCTAATTCCCCAATGTCACTAGTATTTTAATGGTTCTCTAGCGTAATATTTAAAGTGATGATAAAACAGGTGATTTTGCTCACATTTTAAGATTATAAGGCTTTATTAACGACATGAACTTCCATCAGTCTACAGAGATTTCCCAGTATTTCTCTGTTGCAATCGGAACATCACAAAAATTATCCTAGAAAAAGCCAAAGCAAAGCAAACACTACTAGATTACCATGATATACAGCAATACAAAAGAAAGAGATTGACTAACGTTGTCACTTACCTGGTTCCAGGGGCGTAGCCACCGGATTCCTCCTGTCCCCCTCACTTTTAGAGACAGACCATTTCGAAACAGGTGATTAATAATGATATGAATGTATGATCTCATACAGCCATCACCCCCCCCCCCCCCACCCCCCACTATTTAAAATGTCCGATACACCCCTGCCTGTTTCTATAACGTTCTCTGTTCAATCAGCACTTTAACTCTGCTCCAGTGTTACTTTAACTCTCTTTCTTGGTGTGGGACCAGTGGCAAAAGTTAATTTTATTCTGAGGATTTTGCTGTATCAAATTAAGAATAAAAAAAAGTAAAGATATCAGTTAAAGGGTTATTTTTATAATTGGGTATTATGAAAATAAAAAACATTAAACAAGACCAATAACCTTTATATATTAACTTATTAACACATTATTTGTTTGGATGAATCTAGAGACCCTCATGATTATGTTGATATATATTTGTGAACAAAAAATAATTTTTAGCAATATGAAAATTGC
>NC_079437.1:10118486-10128486 GCF_903798145.1 Danio aesculapii | reverse complement strand
CTGTGTAATTTGCCACAGAAATGAGCACTACAAACAGCAATGCCGCCACCTTGACAACCTTTATAAACAGACATTTGGTGTGTATGATCTGAATTAGGCATGGATTTGTGATGGTGAGCATCATTATGCTTTATAAAATATATTATATTTTATCTTTGATGCATGTAAACCTGTTGCAGGAAACCTCTAGAACCAAATTCAGCACTTTTAATTGTGAGCCCATGTGTTCAGCAGTGTGCGCTGGAGCTGCAGCTTCTCTCCGTGTTGTGTGGTATGTGTGGAATGAGCGGCCTGATGTTTATGGTTTGTTTGAGGTATGATCTCAGCGGCGCTCAGCAATGCTGGCTATGTGCGACCCAATGCCTTCGCGTGTGCATCCAGGTATGATAAACACTCGACAGGTTAGTGCGCTGCGCTCAGGTGACTGCTCTGTCTGCTTTAGAGAGACAGCGATTGGACAGAAGACATATGGTATGCGTTTGTGTGTCAGACCTCCATGGCAGACAGCTGAAGTGATGTTCATGAACACACATACACAAACACACAACCCACACACATGGTGACCTTATCATGCACTCCTCCAGATGAAACACACACACACACATGGACACATGCATACTTGTTTTGGTAGTTTATGAGGACTCACTGTTGGTGTATTGTATTTTGTACTGTATAAACACTAAACACAACCCTCTTTGTAAACTTATTGCTAATTTTAATGTGGAAAAAGTACTTTCTACACTGTAAAAAATGGCTGTGATTTAAACGGTAAAAAACTGTAAAAAGGCTACTGTAAAAATCCGTAACCTGCTCAACAGTATGTTTCCTTAATATATACGGCGAATAACCGTAAATTGACTTTCCCGGAATTCCCTGAATGGCACTCTATGCTTTCTGTTGACGTTACTATGGATCTTTTTAGTTGTTTCCCCATCAGTAATGTACATTAGAGATTTATGTTACATCTAATGTTGATAAACAATGTTTATTTCATGACTTTAATTTCATGTGTGTTACCATAATGGTGTTTCAAGAGTTCACACTTAGATATTGTTTGACAACTGTTAGCAGGTTTGGCATGCTGTCCCGGGAGAGAACCCTGAGCTCGGAGATAGTTGAGCCCAGGGCTCCCGCCTGGTCCATAGAGTATATGAGGGGAGTACGAGATCAGGTGGTTCTTGAGAGCTCCCCATGGTAAAGGAGGAGAAGGGGTGGATGGGGGGTTTCTTCGGGAAACGAAGATAAGAGAGTAGTTCTAGCTAGGCTACTTATAGTGAGTTGGGATTAATCTAATTGGCTAACTAATGAATGTAGATGGGTAGCCAGCTGCAGTCAATCATATAACGTGCTCCTCTCGAAATTAGTTTGTGAAACTTTACTTAGTAGCTGTGTGAATGACACTGAGCTCCTTCCATACACTGATACTCTTTTCTGCTTGTGGGTAAAGTTGTTTGTGATGAGCATTGGATCATTATGTAACTTTCTCATCACCACCTGCATATGGCTGTGTTAACATGTGTAAATGTGTAAAAAAAGATGTGTAGATGTTGGTAATTCAAAATACCGACACATTACCTCTATAAATCAATAATACGGTCGTTTATTGTAAAAGTGAGAAATTACTTTTATGGTTTGTATCGTGTTTTTAACAGTAAAATACTGGCAACCACAGCTGCCGTTTTTTTACCGTAAATTTTACGGATTTATTTTTTACAGTGCAAGTATGATTTTAAGTTTGGAACAGCAAGGACACAAGGTATGCCCTCGTAAACTACCTTACATTGTGATGCTTAGGTTATACCAGCCTGATCTTATGAGGAAATGTAACTACCTCATATTACTTCTACTTTCGTTATCATTATTATTAGTACTGTCCTGTCTTGTCCTGTTATCTCCTCTTTATCATTATTACAAGTATTTCTACCATTGTCATTATTCAGGTTGCTACATAGTAACATAGTAACTACATAGTAGTATATATATATATATATATATATATATATATATATATATATATATATATATATATATATATATATATATATATATATATATATATATATATATATATATATATGTCGTAAACCACCTCAGATTTTAATACTTGGGTTATACCAGCTCCATCTTATGAGGAAACATAACAGTCATGTTTTGTCAGTCTAGTGCCTAATTCGGACAAATTCACACGATTCCAGACATACAAAAATGTACGGATTAAATTGAATATGTTATGGACAAAATGTACAGGAAATAGTTTAATCGAAGAGGAATAGACTAATTTAGATTAAAACTAAAGGTCATTAATTTTTATTTATTTGAATTTATTTGTTTACTAATTTTATTTATCTATTATTATTTTACTTTTTTATGTGTTGTCTGTATATTGTGTCTTTTATTGTTAATTGTTATGTTTTTGTATATGTAATGTTTGTGGAGCAAATGTGTAAGTCAATGTGTTTGAATGTTTAAAAAACAGTAAAAGTTATTAAAAATAGAAAATAAAATAAAATATCATACAAATTTATATGAATTAGCTACTAAATCAAAGTTGGTAAGATAGCATTGGTTATATGTTAAACGCACACAAAACACGCACACAACGTAGTGACTTCATCATGCACTCTTTCAGACGAAACAAACACACACACACGCACACGATACTGCAGGTAGGGAAAGAAGAAGCGTTAGAGAGACAAATAAATGCTGATAGCTCTAAAGACAAAGACACACTGGGTAATGGTGGGGGCAGGGGGGTTGCTTGGTTTATTTTATTCACTCAAGCTGTCATTTGTTTATTTCCAGCGCCTTTTGCCAGTGGTTTTATAATGCCAGCCGTGGCTGTTAAACAAGAATACAAGAAAGACCCAGAAAACAAACAAATGAAGCTGACGAACTAAAGCCGTAAATGTGCACATGCTGCCACAAATTGCTGAATCGGCCATATCCCAACAATGCGTAGTCGTGGTTGTTTGTGTGTGTGTGTTATAATAGTGCGTCACTAAAGTTAACTCATGTTTAATGGTTGTTTTTTTTCCTGGCGTTTGTGCTAAAATATCTTTGAAGAGGTGTCAGATTATGCCAAATCATTTTTGTGTGGTAAGTAATATGTTATGGACAGGCCAGAGTGTTCTGGGAGGTTGCCAGGGTGTTGTTATGTGGTTGCTATGGTGTTTTGCAATAGAGTGCTTTGGGTGGTTGTCAGGGTGTTGCTATGTGGTTGCGAAGGTGTTTTAGGTGGTTGTCAGAGTGTTGCTGTATTGTTGCGAAGGTGTTTTATGGTTGCTGAGGTGTTCTGAGAGGTTGCCAGGGTGTTGTTATGTGGTTACTAAGGTGTTTTAGGTGGTTGTCAGAGTGTTGCTGTATTGTTGCGAAGGTGTTTTATGGTTGCTGAGGTGTTCTGAGAGGTTGCCAGGGTGTTGTTATGTGGTTACTAAGGTGTTTTGCAATAGAGTGCTTTGGGTGGTTGTCAGGGTGTTGCTATGTGGTTGCTAAGGTGTTTTAGGTGGTTGTCAGAGTGTTGCTGAATTGTTGCGAAGGTGTTTTATGGTTGCTGAGGTGTTCTGAGAGGTTGCCAGGGTGTTGTTATGTGGTTACTAAGGTGTTTTGCTATAAAGTGCTTTGGGTGGTTGTCAGGGTGTTGCTATGGGGTTGCTACGGTGTTTTGTAATAGTGTTCTGGGTGGTTGTGAGGTTGTTGCTGGGTGGTTGCTAAGGTGTTTTATTTTTGCTAAGGTGTTCTGGGAGGTTGTCAGAGCATTGCTATGTGGTTACTAAGGTGTTTTGTGATAGTGTTCTGGTTTGTTGTCAGGGTGTTGCTGTGTGGTTGCTAAGGTGTTTTTCTATAGTGTACTGGTTTGTTGTCAGGGTGTTGTTTTGTGGTTGCTTAGGAGTTTTATAGTTTCTAAGGTGTCCTAGGAGGTTGCCAGAGCATTGCTCTGCGGTTACTAAGGTGTTTGCAATAGAGTGCTTTTGGTGGTTGTCAGGGTGTTGCTATGTCATTGCTAAGGTGTTTTAGATGGTTTTCAGGGTGTTGCTGTATGGTTGCGAAGATGTTTTATGGTTGCTGAGGTGTTCTGAGTGGTTGCCAGGGTGTTGTTTTGTGGTTATTAAGGTGTTTTGCAATAGAGAGCTTTTGGTGGTTGTCAGGGTGTTGCTATGTGGTTTCTAAGGTGTTTTGTAATAGTGTTTTGGGTGGTTGTCAGGTTGTTGCTAAGGTGTTTTATGGTTTCTAGGGTATTCTGAAAAGTCGCCATGGAGTTGCTATGTGGTTGCTAGGGTATTCTGTAGTTGCTAGGGTGTTCTGGGTTGTTCTAGGGAGCAGCTGTGTGGTAGCTAAAGAGCAATACAGTAAGTAGGGCATTCTGGGAAGTTGCCAGGGTGTTGCTATGTGGTTGCTAAAGAGCACTGCAGTTGTTAGGTTGTTCTGTGAAGTTGCTAGAGAGTTGCTGTGTGGTGATTTAATATGTTTTGTGGTTGATACGGTATTATGAAAAGTTACCAGGGGGTTGCTGTGTTTTTGCTAGGGTGTTCTGGGAAGTTGCCAGGGTGAGGCTGTGTGGTTTTTAAGATGTTCTGTGGTTGCTAGAGTGTTCTGGGTTGTTGCCAGGGAGTGGCTATGTGGTTGCTAAGGGCCAGATAACACCACAGTATTAATCAGTGCGAACGTCAAGTGTGTAAAATTAGCAGATTATTTTACTATTGTATATTTTATATTTACAGTATACTTACCTTGGCGATTCATTCCACTGTGGTGACCCCAGATAAATAAATTACCTAAGCTGAAAAGAAAACGAATGAATACTTCCCTTACTTTCTTGAGTGAAGGCCCAGTGTCTCCATATTTAGTTATATGCTGATGTTTCAAACAGGTTCCCCAATGCCTGATTTTTATTAGTCAGACTCACAGAAGTGTTACTATAGATGTTATGTCAAGTCTAGATCAGTACTGAGTGTGTTTGTCCTCAACGTGTGTGTGCAGGGTCTCTGTCAGATCATAAATCATCTTCATCATTCATTCATTTATCATAACTAGAAGAGATGACTCTCTGTGTACACAGCCACTGATTAAGCATCAAGATATGATTTTTATCAGCGCCAGTGTTAATCAGCCAGTGTTTCAGACTGCAGTGTTTTGTGCAGGTACAGACAGACTGCAGATTGAAACACGATTCACCAGACATACCATAAACACAAACACAATACTGGAGTTATTGAGCCCAAACTGGTATTTTATATAAAGAATTATATACAGTACTTGGGTTGTTAGAAATTCTTACAGTCAAACAAGTATATAAAACTAGTTTTTTTCTTACCTAAACACATTCAGCAACACGTTATTCATAATAGGTTATTGTAAATAATCAGCTTATGCTTCTATCTGGATCTACTCTGTGTAACTCTTTGGTGGGATTACTGTTTAAGTGTTTTTTTTTTGCCTTCTGATGATCCGCAGGACTAGTTTCAGGGATTACGTTGTTTGGTTGGTTTTGTCTCTGTGTGTCGGCGAGCGGCAGATTTACGGTTTGCTGTCTTTATAGGGAGAAAAGGGCACTGAGAGTGTTGAGTCTGCAGCACTGACAGTGGCGGACGCTTTACTGTCAGGATACATCACTGATCACACACACACACACACGCACACACACTGCACATTATTAGTCTATCAACACACATACCTTAACAAAAATTGAGGTACAGCTTAATGAGGCTGTTTTGTCCTTAAAAACTAAACAAATTAAAATAAATACAGCAACTAAACAAAAATAAATCAAATAAAAATAAGCATCTTCAACAAACTAATATAATGTCCAAATAAGATTAAAGAGCTGTTTGATGAGCCAGTTTTATTTATTTATTTTACATGTACTAATTAATTTCATAATTAAATAGTAATTAATTATATAATTAATAACTTATTAAATTTTTTTTATTATTATTATTATTTAATTAATAATTATTTAAATATTTAAAAAAATAAAATTAGCATTTAAACTAAAATAAATCAAATAAAAAAACGAAATACTAAATAAAAACGTGTTTGACAAACTAATATAAATGTACAACTAGAATTAAAATGAAAATTCATTTATATAAAAATTATGTACATGAAATGTTTAAAATTTTAAAAATAAAGTTTTTTTTCCTTTGGTTATTTTAGATTTTTTAAATTAAAATAACTTTTTAATAACGCTGTTTTGTTTAAATGCACCAAAATATATTGTTTATATTCACTTTTTATTGAAGAAATTGATCAAATTATTCATTTTAAAATGCAGTGTACTCATTAATGCCAAGCACTGTATGTATGATGCATTTTTAAACATTTTTCTTTATTAAGTTTAATCTAATTACTAAACTAAAATAAAATTATAACATAACATAACATAATAAAATATAATATATGACAAATATCACACTTATAGCATTGCGTTAAGCCAGTGCGTTGGCTTAAGGCCTCAGGCCGAGTGCCTAAGTGTCCCACCAGTGATGATATACAGCCTATCGCACTGCTATGAGTGTGATGTTGCGTTTATACAACAGTTTGAAAGCATAAACGTGTATATAAAAAAGAAAATCAAACACGGAGAGTCTAAAAACTATTTTGTATTAGGAACTACTTTCTTGCACCATTCATTCACGTCTGCAGCTGATGTCAGAACAGCAGAAACCATTGCTATTTCACCAACGTCACTTTAGAGCTAGTGTTTGAATGATTCTCTAGCATTATGTCTAAAGGGAAAGTGGCATGAAATGCCATCAGACTAGAGACATTTCCCAGTATTTTTCTTGTGTAATTGGGATTTCACAATAATTAACCCTGAAAAAGCCAAATCAAAGCAAACACTACAAGATTACTATGGATTAAAAACAGCACTACAACATACTAAAGAGAGAGATCGATTTAGATTGTCCTTTACCTGTTCTATAATGATTTATCAGCTGTAGTTTGAAATCACGCTGAGTTTTTCTCCTCTAAGGGCTTATTATGCGATCTCTGTTGACATATTTTGGCAGAACATCAACCGCCTTTGCTCTGCTCAGTATCTGATGGATGCCAGCGCACTGAATCTCTGAAATGATAAACATTTAAAATGGGCACTATCCTTATAAATAAACTGCATAGTTGAAATCTAAACAAATACATTCTTGACAAAAAAAAAGCCTCAAAAGTACATTATGTTGTCCAACAGCAGCAATATTTGTCAAACTGTAGTGAATTTATTGACCTGCAGTCACTCTATGTGGGCGGAGTAATACACAAGGATGAGGAGCAGTGTTGCCAACTTAGTGACTTTGTTGCTATATTTAGCGAGTTTTCAGACCCCCTTTGTGACAAATTTTCAAAAAAGCGACTAAAGACAAATCTAGTGACTTTTTTATTTATTTATTTATTATTATTTTGTGTGTGTTACTGGAGATTTTTATAGACTCTCATGTGTCCATACGGTATCGTTCCTACTCTTCTTAACGAGCTGCGAGTGATGCCATCGGCAGGTGGCCAAAGCCTCGTACAGGAGTCTCTCTCCCACCTGCAGCCTGAGAGCAGATCACTACTTTGTTTACCGACGGCAAATGATTTAGCACCGCGAGTGTGAGGTATTTCCATTGTACAGTCAAATCGATCGGCTTCTCCTTTATTTAACAATTAAATTTGACCCTTTATTCTTTTCTTGTTCACAATCACAGATGCTTTAGTGACCTTTTCGGAACTTGTATAGGTTTATATAAGAGATTACTGCAAATTCACTACACATCTATACTGATATACTGTATTCAAACAGCAATAAATTTAGTTAAATTAACATGCATATATAAAGCGTAGTGCAATAAAAAACCCTTTATTAATCATAGGCTGTTAAACAAACAGAAACAGTAGAACGTGATGACATCAGTAATATGCAAATTGGCCTATGATGTAATTTAGTGACTTTTCGGGCAGAGCATTAAAAACAATTGTCAACACTGGTGAGGAGGCGAGTGCTGTTATTGCAGAATATATCGCACGCTATTAGCCAATCAGATTAGCCAAACAGACTGTTGTATATGTAATATAATATAATATAATATAATATAATATAATATAATATAATATAATATAATATATTATAATATAATATAATATAATATAATATAATATAATATAATATAATATAATATAATATAATATAATATAATATAATATAATATAATATAATATAATATATTATAATATAATATAATATAATATAATATAATATAATATAATATAATATAATAGAGTATAATATAATATAATATAATATAATATAATAATGCATCACATTAAGTTTATTGTAGTTTGTTAAAACTGTGTAATCCAAACTAATTGAAATGCTCAAATACTTCTTCGTTTTAGGCCTGAATATGTTTTTAAGACTCCAGCATTGCTTCTTTATCTTGTCTGTTACTGATACTTACACAATGCTCCTAAGCTGACTAAACATCAAATTTAATTTGTTGCAAATGAAAGTGAGTTTCTGAGGAAAAGCAGTCTGTTTTACTGTCAGTGGGAGGAAAAAAACTTGGCCAATTAGACCAAACCTTAAAACAAATATGAAAGCTTTGTTTTCTCTCAAGTCAAATTAAACCCGACAAAGTCTTATTGGCTTATTTAGGTAAGCTTAAGTGTAAGTGAGAGCTGAAAGAGTATACTGTAGATATGCTCAGACGTGTGTGTGTGTGTCTTTATTATTTCGGCCATGAGAACCAAATGTCCCCACAAGTATAGCATTAATTCGTTCATTCATTCATTTTCCTTCGGCTTAGTCCCTTATTTATCAAGGGTTGCCACAGCGGAATGAACCATCAACTATTCCACCATATGTTTTATGCAATGGATGCCCTTCCAGCCACATCCCAGTACTGGGAAACACCCATACACACACTCACATAGTACAGCCAATTTAGTTAATCCAATTCACCTATAGCGCATGTCTTTGGACTGTGGAGGAAACCCACGCCAACACGGGGAGAACATGCAAACTCCACACAGAAATGACAACTGGCCCAGCTGGGACTTGAACTAGTGACTTTCTTGCTGTGAGGCGACAGTGATAATCACTGAGCCACAGTGTCGCCCAATTCTGAAATTGCGAGCACGTTTTTTTGGTCCCCATAAGGAAAACAGCTCTTGGGAAACCTAATCTTGACAACAACATATCCTATTAAATAGTTCCCTTAAATAACCCCTTAATTAATGTAGTTGACAGCAAGCACGTTTATTGATTGTGTCTAATGTAAATGTAGGTCTATATGTTCTCTGTAGATGCTCAGCCGCACCTCTCATGTTTACATAATTTCAAGGCGCCCTAACATAGTAATCTTTCATTTTCCGATGTTATTATTATATGATGTACTATACATAGTACTCAAGCTTCATTTATTCATTTTCAGCTTTGTCCTTTATTTATCAGGTGTCGCCACAGCGGTATGAACCGCCAACTATTCCGGCATATGTTTTACATAGCGGATGCCCTTCCAGCTGCAGCACAATACTGGGAAAAGTACTCAAGCTTTAAATAGGAAAACAATCAAAACTCTTTTTTGAATGAGATGCTAATGGTCTAATCCAATTCAATTCGTTATGCTAAGCTAAGCTAATAGTGACTCCTTCAGAACCAGATATTGGCTAAATGGATTCAAAAACGTTTCAAGTCCACCGTTTAGCTCTAGGAGACTTGTAAAATGAACCTTTTTCAAAAAAGGTGGAGTGTTCCTTTAAAGCACACAGAATTAAGTATTTTGGAACATGTAAAGCTGCAGATTGTTCCTGTGAGTGTTGGGTTTAGGGGTTGGGGGATAAAATATACAAATTTTACCAAATAGAAATCATTACATCCATTGGACGTCCCAAGATAGCTGTAAAAGTATGTGTGTGTACTTGTTTATGTGGTTTATAAGGACACAAATGTGTGTAATGACATGGATATGACCTAGTTATACTCTACTTAGGTGGTTTACAAGAACATGTATTGTGTTTGTAATTC
>NC_079437.1:10095986-10113486 GCF_903798145.1 Danio aesculapii | reverse complement strand
TGCAGCGGATGCCCTTCCAGCTGCAACCCATCACTGGGAAACATCCATACACACTCATTCACACACATACACTACCGACAATTTAGCCTGTCCAATTCACCTGTACCACATGTTTTTGGACTTGTGGGGGAAACTGGAGCACCTGGAGGAAACCCACGCAAAATAAAATATTGCTGTTTTCTAGGTTGATAGGGCAAATCATTTTGCCTTTATATCTGATTTGTCACTTTTCTCAGTACGTTTAGCTTAGCTTAGCATAGGTCATTGAATCAGATAAGACCATTAGCATCTCGCTCAACAGGTTAAAATAAAAGTGTTTTGGTAAGTTTACCGTTTAAACCGCTTTAAAACAATTAACAGTATGGCTAATAATGTTGCCTTAATGTCTAAAATGTCACTTTTCTCAGTACTTTTAGCTTAGCTTAGCACACAGTAGATTGTTGAATCAGATTAGACCATTAGCATCTCATAAAAAGTGTTTTGGTAATTTTACCATTTAAACCTTGACTTTTCTTTTTTATTTAGATCATGTATTCCAGACTGATGGAAAATAAAAGGTTGCTATTTTATAGGTTGATATGTCTAGGATGTCTAGGTCTATAATCTCATTCTGCCATAATAGCCAAGGAAATTTGCTGCTGTACCATGGCTGAAGCAGGCACTAATATTACGGAGCAATTTTTTTCAGGTACTTCATAATATTGTTATCAAAATGATCAAAACTCTTTTTTTGAATTTTTGAGCAAGATGCTAATGGTCTAATCCAATTCAGTCATTTATGCTAAGCTAAGCTAAAATGCTCCCATTAGATACAGCGATTGGCTGAATGAATTCAAGAATGGTAAAACTCAACTCTTAACTCTGGTGAGCTGTAAAACTAACCTACTTACAAAAAAAGTGATTGTTCATTTAAAGCACTGGTCGAAACACTTAACTGCTATGAAGTTATTTACAGTACAGGACGGACCTCGTGGAAAAGATTCCCTCGGCTTGTTACTCCATCAGCGTGTGATTTTCAGGGCTGCATTGGAAGAAGGATTTATGACATTGTGGTCACCCGTCTGTAATCGAAACCCGCTTTTAAATGGACCCGAGTGCTCTGTTTTCTAGCATGCATTGACATCATGTCTAAAATACAGCAGCGGACTAATTTCAGACATATTTGAAACAAGACAAACAGGCTCCGTCTCACTAGTTAAAGTGTATTTTACATTTGGCGTAATGTAAATAATGTAAAAATATATAACACTGTTCTAGAGGCTTTTAGATATTAGATATTAGATATAGATATACAAATATATTACATGTTGTGCCTTTAAAACGTTTTTCATTTGTATTTATTTATTTAGAGTATTTATTGAGGGGATTTTGGTAAATCTCTTTTATATATATATATATATTTTTTTATTTAATCAGGTAAACAACCCATTGTGATCGAGCTCTCACTTACAATGGTGACCTGGCCGAGAGGACTGCAGCACACGGCTTTTTGAACAAAATAAATAAATAAAAAGTTATATAAAAATACATTTTAGGGATGTTTTCCAGTACTGGGTTGCAGCCGGAAGGGCATTCGCTTTGTAAAACATTTATTGGATAGGTTCATTCCACTGTGGCAACCTCTGATAAGTAAAGAGACTAAGCCGAAGGAAAATTAATGAATGAATGAGTGATTAACACACGATTACAATATGTTAAAAACACACACACTGAGAAATGGATTATTGTTGTTTGATGTATATGATAGAACGAATTGTTTTAATCCCAATGAACTGACGTTTTCAGTTCAGACTGAAGAATATTCCAGGATCAGGGGGCGGCATGACTGAAAGCTTGCTTTCTTATTTCAGTTTGAACCCGAGGAACGGACAAATGATAAATATCACTTGAACGTAGGGCATAGTGCCTTTTTGACCTATGAAGAAGGGAGCATAGGCATCACTGTGTAATTATATTTTATCTCTGCATAATTATATATTATTCCTGTATATTCAGGAAATACTGTGAACAGCATGAAATGATTACATTTTCATAACTTTTTGTATTATAAAATATTGTATATAATCAGTTTAATTATCTATTCGCACATCCCTCTATAAAAAAACCCCCTTCAGAATACATATATAAATATCATTAAGATGATTTGCGCTTGTTATTGCAGCAAAATTGGAGACAGCTCAGTTTGAAGAGAAAAAAAGGCAGACCTAGTAATTAAAATAGACAAACAATCATTTATGTAGTGCAAGTGTGACAAAATAAAGTGTATTTATTTCATTAAACATCAAAGATATTTAATGAAAGGCCAAAATTTTTTTTAATTGACAGTTGCTTGAAAACTGCAACACAGGCTCATTGAAAATACCTACATTTTAGTGAAACTACTAAAACATACAGAACATTTGACTGCAGCTTTTATGATAATGAACAGTACACTGTAAAAAAATTATACGGTCACTTAGTCCTGACAGGATTTATTTTAGGTCATTGTAACGTAATAAACTAAGTTAATCGTTTTCCAACTTAAGTTTATACATTACACAAGCTGTTTTAAGTCAGTTTAACATAATATAAGATCAATGGACTCTTAGGTTAATTTGATTCAGCTTAAAAATTTAAGGCAACCAGGATTTTTTAAAGGTGTAGAGGGCTACATGACAGCAATAACTTTTGTTCCTTTTCACATTAATGATATTTACAGGGGCATATTATCGACAAATAATGGATTATTTTGTGCAGTTTTTTGTACAACACTTAATAATTACCATAAAACACCTTAATGATGTCTATGATTTGTAACCAAATAAGTTTACTGCACTTATCTATCTCTATATGAACAACTTTTTTAGTTTTCTCAGTAGCTTAATTGTACAGTGTTGTACTTGTGTTAGAAAAGACTTGTATTGTTTATTCGTTCCAAGTCTTATACAAGACTTGTATCAATTTGTACAAGAAACATGAATTATTTCCGTTTTATTTATTCCCTTAGTCTGAACAATCCGTGGAAAGGTTCTTAGGGCCCAGTGAAGGACCCACGAACTGCCAAGGAATGGATCTGCAACCCATTTGTCAACAAATCAGATGAATCCAGCATGCCTGTACAAGGAGATCAACTGCTGGAGATTGCGTAAATGTTGACTGCTGTAGATTGCGTCTTTTCTGTGTGAAAGTTTGTTAGTTCCAATGAAGGTGTGCGGCTTGCGTAAGCAGCACAGTGCACTCTGGCCTTCCAGGTGCACGCAGTTAAAAACATCAGTGATTCATGTAACAAGAACCTACTGATCGGCTTCATGTTTTGTATGAAATGTACCCATTTCGATGGACTAATCATTGCAGTGCTTTTTCATTTTTTCCATAAATAAAACTTGAATCAGTTGCAGCAATGTTTTGTCAGCTTGTCATCCTCTGAGAAAACGCTTGATCGTCGCCTAGCAACCTATTCCTCCCACCTTCGGGCCGCGGTAAAATTGTTAAGCATTGACCGGTCCGTGGTAATAAAAAGGTTGGGGAACACTGCCCCAACTAACATATTTCATATTTGCAAAAAATTATACAGCACCTTTTAGTGAATGTCACCTGAAATGTGCAACAAAATGTAACCAGAGCAATGTATTTTACATTTCACAAAAATATATGCCTCCGGGTGCTCCGGTTTTCCCCACAGTCCAAAGACATGCTGTACAGGTGAATTGGGTAGGCTAAATTGCCCCTAGTGTATGAGTGTGTATGGATGTTTCTTAGAGATGGGTTGCAGCTGGAAGGGCATTCGTTGCTTAAAACATGTGCTGGATAAGTTGGCGGTTCATTCCGCTGTAGCGACCCCAGATTATTAAAGGGACTAAGCCGAAAAGAAAATGAATGAATGAATGAAAAATATATGCTTTAGCACGTATTTCCAATGAACCTGAGGTGGAAAGCAGTGTTTTTGTCTCATCTTAAGCATCATGTCATGCTCAGAAATAGGCTTTTTCTGTTTATCTGCATGTGTTTTACACTCATGTATGCATGACTAACGTGTTCACCGCGAGCAGACGGGTCACTTCCTGTGACCCTGAGCACCCGAGGTCATACGGGTCGTGACCTCCTGTCTGCTTCCTCCTCTTCTTCTTCTTCTCAGCCGTTCGTCTGCTTTCTGGAGCTCCGCTGACAGGTAGTTTAACGCTTGTATCCTGCTGCTCCTTGAAGTCGTCGCCGTCTGGATTTTTTACGCTTAGCTCCTCGTTTCCGGGATTTTCTGAGGTCAGGTCTGAACAATATCTGCACTATACCACACACAGACAAACACTCACTCAGATATATATATATATATATATATATATAATATATATATATATATATATATATATATATATTATATATATATATATATATATAAACAGCCCATTCGCCTCAGTGTTTGTTCTGGTTTTGGTACGATATGAGCTGTTTTCCGCTTTGATAATCAGCAGAAATGTTTCATGAATAGAAAAATGAGAATATTAGAATGATTTCTGACTGGAGTAATGATGCTGAAAATTCCTGTTACAAAACAGGGGAAAAAATTACATTTTAATTAAATAATAGATTATAACGGGCAGCACGGTGGCGCAGTGGGTAGCACAATCACCTCACAGCAAGAAGGTCGCTGATTTGAGCCTCAGCTGGGTCAACTGGCATTTCTGTGTGGAGTTTGCATGATCTCCCTGTGTTTGCGTGGGTTTCCCCCGGGTGCTCCGATTTCCCCCACAGTCCATAGACATATGATATAGGTGAATTGGGTCAGCTGAATTGGCCGTAGTGTATGTGCGTGAATAAGTGTGTACGGGTGTGTCCCAGTGATGGGTTGCAGCTGGAAGGGCATCCGCTGCATAAAACGTATGCTGGATAAGTTGGCGGTTCATTCCACTGTGGCAGATTAATAAAGGAACTAAGCTGAAAATGAATGAATGAATAAATTATAACAGTCATAAGAGTCAGGTACTACTTAAAAATCAAGGTTATATTTTAACTTAGCTTTTATATATATATTTTTTCATAAAATATAACCTTATGATTAAGATATAATTGTATAAATAAAATAAATGTTACAAAGTTTTTGCTGTAATAGTGAAGTAATTTGATTTGGAATGTTGAAAACTTCAACATCTGTCCAAAATCTTTTGTAATTTTCAGCATTAATGGTGCCATCACAGAAGTGCAAGTTACTTTTGACAAGGACACTGACACAAATCCATACCATGACAGATCCTGGTTTTTGGTCTTGTTGCTGGTAAAAGTCAGAATGATTCTTTTTCTCTTTGGCTCGGAGCACACGGTGTCCATTTCTTCAAAAAAAATATTGATTCATCTGTCCACAGTACACGTTTCCACTGTGTGATGGTCCATCCCAGATGCCTCAGAGCCCAGTCAATGGCACTTCTGGACACTGTTAACATAGGGCTTCTTTTTGGCACAATACAGTTTTCACTAGCATTTATGGATGTAACTACGTATTTTGGTACTTGACAAAGGTTTGTCAGCTTAATCCTGAGCCCATGTGTTGATATCGCTTATAGATGGGATGATCGCCCGAGGCATCAGAGATCACGGTAGTTCAGCTTAGGCTTGCGCTCTTGTCCTTTACACACAAAAATTCCTCCAGATTCCTTCAATCTTTTAATTATGTTGAATGTGAAATATCCAAATGTCTTCCTATCTTTCTTTGAGGAACATTGTTTTTACATTTAAATAGTTTTCTCACGTGTTTGTCGGCAAACTGATGTTCCCTGACCCATTTTTGCTCCTAAAGGACTACTTCTTGGATGCTGCATTTGTACCAAATCATAATTACAAGCACCTGTTGAAATCATCTGTTTCAAATCGCATCATTATTTAAGCAATTTACCTGACTACTAGCCCTAAACTGCTCCTGTCCCAACTTTTGTAATGTGTTGCAGGTCTGAATGACAGGAGGGGATGTATATTTACAAATGAAATGAAGTTGACCAGACAAAACATCAAATATTTTGTCTTCATACTGCAATAAAATACAAGTCAAAGTAAATTTAGTAAACATTGCTTTTTTATTTTAATCTTCCATACTTTCTCAATTTTTTCTGATGTGGGGTTGTAGATAAATAATCAACATCTGTAATTAACTAATTTTGTATTTATTAATACTATTTTCTTCAGTTGTCATTCATGGTGCTTCATGGGATTGTCGTTGTTTTGTATTGTTTTGGTTTCCTTTAAAGAGATTAGTTCTTAAAAAAGCCAAAAGCTTAAAGAGTGTGTGTGTGTGTTGATGATTTTTTTTTCTAGCATTATCCGCTGTTAACACTAGTGTAAAGCAGTGAGTGAGTGTAAAGCACAGGTCTGGAGTCTGTCTCCAGATGGTTTGTACTGGATCAGTGTGTGTTTATGAGGTCTGTCATGGTGCATTAGTTTATGGGACAGTCTGGGCCACGTAAGCTGATGTTTACAATGTTCCTCACAGCGGTGGTTCTCCTTCAAGAATCATGCAGTATATGTGACTCTTGACCACAAATCCAGTTTAAAATTTCAAATCAGCAATTTTTATGCCAAAAATCATTAGTGTGTAAAAATAGAAATGTTTATAGGAGAGTATTTCTATTTTACGATGACCTGAGGGCTTTAAACACAGCTGAACTTTTCTTTTGTATTGAAATTTGTAAATAAGTATTTGTCAATTTAGTAACTGAGGGTGGATCATTTGTAAAACACAAAGAAAGAAACCTAAATCTCTACCAATGTAAAGTCAAGCAAAAGGTTTTCAAAATAGCTGAGGATGTTTCTTACCTCCTTTACAATAAGTTTATACCACTTCCATCAGGTATAGATACTTTAGGCAACCATGAGCAATAAGTAAAGTTTACCAATCATCTTTCATGATCAGTGCTGTCAGAATTTTAATTGGAAACCAGTGATTTATTTATATCACATTATATATTCTATAGTTTCTCAAGTTCTTTTGTTGAAAAATTATATTAACATCTCCCATGGCCTGCATAGTGTCCAGATCTGAATATTATTGAGCCACTTTGGAGTGTTTTGGAGGAGCGAAACGTTTTTTCTTCTCCAGCATCATGTAACGACTTGGCCACTGTTCTGCAAGAAGATTGGAGAATAGTGTATGCATGTATGTGGTGATGTATTGTGGAGCCAGAGACAATTTTCTACAGTGTGGTAAATTAGAGTATGCGAAGTACTGTATATTATGTAAACACAACGTTCTATAAAGATATTGTGTACATGTCCTACTGTAAATATATCATAACTCACTTTCTTAACCCACATATATAGCTCACTATTCTTTTTTAAATACTTTGTTCTCAGAGTTGGATTCTGGGGCCAAATATAGTCTTGCAGACATGGTATTGGTTGTCGTAAACTATGTCACATTACACAAGTAGAAACGATTGAATCTTGTGTCATGATGTCCATTTGTCGTTTATGACTCCCCATGGCACCCTATGTCAAGGAAGTCATGCCGAAATCGTGTGATCTGACCGAGCCAATTGAATGAGCACACTTTCGTTTTGACCAATCAGAATTGTTCAACTGAACTACGCCCACAATATTAAAAAAAAAGAAAACAAACAGGAAATCGCTGTCAAGTGGGATGATGGCATCTGCTGCTTCAGAAGCATTAATGGATGAATTATTATCAAAGAAAAACAGCATTTGTAATATGGGAATATTTTGGTTTCAAAGTCACAGACCGAACAAAAACAAATAATTTTTAAGAGCTGTAACAGAATTGTTGCCATAGTTTACAGATTATAGAGCTGAAGCTTGAACTAAATTAAAATCAGTTTGAAGCTTAAATTAAATCGTAGATCAAATCGCAATCGCAATATCTGTCAAAAAATTCGCAATTAGATATTTCCCCCAAATCTCACAGCACATATACAGATGACAGCGAAAAATGTGTTTGGGCACCCCAAACAGACCTCACTGCTTCCTGTTTAGAGTCAGCCATGTTGTCTGAGAGGTTTTTGTTTTATTCTCGATTGTATGGTTTCTTGTTGTTTGTATATTTTTAACCCTAACAATTAGGATGCCACAAATTTTTAGCCACTGAATAGTAATGCCAGAAAAGGTCATTTTTGAGTCAAAAAATATGAGTAGAAAAAGCGCTGGTTTCACTCTCCCTCCGTTCGTAATCATTATGCAGTGTTAAGCGGCTTTCACACCTGACACGGAAAGCGGTGTGCTATGAAACCCCTTTTTTCAAGGAAGATCTGTTGCTATGCTGACAAAAGTGTGAGACAAAATGGGGTTAGTTAATTATTTTTTTTTTGCTTTTGTTTTTTTTTTATTGTGTTAAATTGGAAAAAGTTTCACAAAATCACTTTATGTTATTTAATAAAACAATAACTAATTATTACAAAGGAGTTTCAATTTCAGCATCCATAAGTTTTGGTTTTAACCCAGAATTTTCATTTTAGTGCAACTTTACTTATAATCTGATGAATTGCATGATTATCACTTATTTAATGTGATGTTAGCAAGAGTTACTCTTAGAATTTGCATGTTTAAAACTGATGATGTTTTCTAAATTTGTTGATGTTTGCATTCCTCTTGACCAGGGGTCACCAATCTTGGTCCTGGAGGGCCGGTGTCCCTGCAGGGTTTAGCTCCACCTTGCCTCAACACACCTGCCTGGGTGTTTCAAGTATACCTAGTAAGACCTTGATTAGCTCATTCAGGTGTGTTTGATTAGGGTTGGAGCTACAATCTACAGGACACCGGCCCTCCAGGAACAAGTTTGGTGACCCCTGTTCTAGACCATTGTAAAATTAGCATGAGGGCACAAATGGAGTGTTGATGAAATTGCAAATTAAATCAAGTATTTAAATATTATCATAGCAGCGTCGCGGTGGTGCAGTAGGTAGTGCTGTCACCTCACAGCAAGAAGGTCTCTGGTTCGATCCTCGGCTGGGTCAGTTGGCATTTCTGTATCTAGTTTGCATGTTCTCCCGTGTTAGCGTGGGTTTACTCCGGGTGCTCTGGTTTCCCCCACAGTCCAAAGACATGCGATAAAGGTGAATTGGGAAGGCTAAATTGTCCGTATGAGTGTGTATGGATGTTTCCTAGAGATGGGTTGCGGCTGGAAGGGCATCCGCTGCATAAAACATGTGCTGGATAAGTTGGTGGTTCATTCCGCTGTGGGGACACTGGATTAATAAAGGGACTAAGCCGAAAAGAAAATGAATGAATGAATGAATGAATATTATCATAGCAAACACACCAACAGATGCAATATGCACAATGATGACCTTAAAAAGGATTCGGTGAGTAGTGTTGTTCTGCTGTGCTGTAATAAACACAACTAATGTAAAAACCGAAGATATCCTTATATAAAAAGCCATTATGTCGGTATTTTAAGTTTTAGGATTGCCTGTTGAGTGAAGGACAGTGTAATTTTGCATTTGTTTCAGATAAACGTCCAGAGCTGTTGTGTAACGCGGGCGACATTCATACTGGTCGCTCTTTGTAAATAAGAGTTTGGTATTTAATTTTGCTGTCAACATGATTTGAAACAGATTTTGGATTTGTGATGCGGTCCGGCAGTCAAGCTGGAAGCTGAAGTCTATTGAATTGTGTGAAACTAATAAGGTCTCGTTTTTTCTTTTGCTCAAATTTTGTGCGTGTTTTTGCTGAGCTGAAGTTTCAGGGGCTTCATTGTGATTTATGCAGTATAAAAAATAAAGGTTGTTGACGCGACGTTGCATTTTCACTTTCACACATGATAAAAATGAATATAATTAGCATTGTCATCATTTAAGATGCAGTAAATGGTTTAACATTTCTTTGTGTTCTATGGACCTCTTGTTATAAAACTGCTGCTTTTTTACATTTTTGAGCTTGTGGTGTGACTCAAAGGAGCTTAGCAATAATATAGTATAAAACTACATAGTAAAATAATATTTAATTACATAGTAATAAATTACAGCTTATATAAATTAAAAAGAAAATTGTGAAGTCATGACAAAACATTTTACATTTAGTACATTGTTATTGTTTATTTCATCCTCATATATATATATATATATATATACACACTCATATACTCACCGGCCACTTTATTGGGTATACTTTAGGCACCCGCTTCAGAACTGCCTTAATCCTTCATGGCATAGATTCAACAAGGTCAACCTGTTGCTTTTAAAACGATTAGTTGACTTATAAAAGTGAGTAAACCTGTTGCTTTTAAAGCGATTAGTTGACTTATAAAAGTGAGTAAACCTGTTGCTTTTAAAGCGATTAGTTGAATTTACCTACAAAAGTGAGTAAACCTGTTGCTTTTAAAGCGATTAGTTGACTTATAAAAGTGAGTAAACCTGTTGCTTTTAAAGCGATTAGTTGATTTATAAAAGTGAGTAAACCTGTTGATTTTAAAGCGATTAGTTGACTTATAAAAGTGAGTAAACCTGTTGATTTTAAAGCGAGTAGTTGACTTATAAAAGTGAGTAAACCTTTTGATTTTAAAGCGAGTAGTTGACTTATAAAAGTGAGTAAACCTGTTGCTTTTAAAACGATTAGTTGACTTATAAAAGTGAGTAAACCCATTGCTTTTAAAGCGAGTAGTTGAATTTACCTACAAAAGTGAGTAAACCTGTTGCTTTTAAAGCGATTAGTTGACTTATAAAAGTGAGTAAACCTGTTGATTTTAAAGCGAGTAGTTGACTTATAAAAGTGAGAAACCTGTTAATTTTAAAGCGATTAGTTGACTTATAAAAGTGAGTAAACCTGTTGCTTTTAAAGCGATTAGTTGACTTTACTTATAAAAGTGAGTAAACCTGTTGCTTTTAAAGCGATTAGTTGACTTATAAAAGTGAGGAAACCTGTTGCTTTTAAAGCGAGTAGTTGACTTATAAAAGTGAGTAAACCTGTTGCTTTTAAAGCGATTAGTTGACTTATAAAAGTGAGTAAACCTGTTAATTTTAAAGCGATTAGTTGACTTATAAAAGTGAGTAAACCTGTTGCTTTTAAAGCGATTAGTTGACTTATAAAAGTGAGTAAACCTGTTGCTTTTAAAGCGATTAGTTGACTTATAAAAGTGAGTAAACCTGTTGATTTTAAAGCGAGTAGTTGATTTATAAAAGTGAGTAAACCTGTTGCTTTTAAAGCGATTAGTTGACTTATAAAAGTGAGTAAACCTGTTGATTTTAAAGCGAGTAGTTGACTTATAAAAGTGAGTAAACCTTTTGATTTTAAAGCGAGTAGTTGACTTATAAAAGTGAGTAAACCTGTTAATTTTAAAGCGATTAGTTGACTTATAAAAGTGAGTAAACCTGTTGCTTTTAAAACGATTAGTTGACTTATAAAAGTGAGTAAACCTGTTGATTTTAAAGCGAGTAGTTGACTTATAAAAGTGAGTAAACCTGTTGATTTTAAAGCGAGTAGTTGACTTTACTTATAAAAGTGAGTAAACCTGTTGCTTTTAAAGCGATTAGTTGACTTATAAAAGTGAGTAAACCTGTTGCTTTTAAAGCGATTAGTTGACTTATAAAAGTGAGTAAACCTGTTGCTTTTAAAGCGATTAGTTGACTTATAAAAGTGAGTAAACCTGTTGCTTTTAAAGCGATTAGTTGACTTTACTTATAAAAGTGAGTAAACCTGTTGCTTTTAAAGCGATTAGTTGACTTATAAAAGTGAGTAAACCTGTTGATTTTAAAGCGAGTAGTTGACTTTTAAAAGTGAGAAACCTGTTAATTTTAAAGCGATTAGTTGACTTATAAAAGTGAGTAAACCTGTTGCTTTTAAAGCGATTAGTTGACTTATAAAAGTGAGTAAACCTGTTGATTTTAAAGCGAGTAGTTGACTTTTAAAAGTGAGAAACCTGTTAATTTTAAAGCGATTAGTTGACTTATAAAAGTGAGTAAACCTGTTGCTTTTAAAGCGATTAGTTGACTTTACTTATAAAAGTGAGTAAACCTGTTGCTTTTAAAGCGAGTAGTTGATTTATAAAAGTGAGTAAACCTGTTGCTTTTAAAGTGCTTAGTTAAGTCAACTCAACCATGTCAAGTTACAATAGATTTTCTCACTTTTTAATTAAAGTCAACTCGTCGCTTTTAAGGCAGCGGATCTACTCACTTTTTTAAAGTAAAGTAACTGGCTGCTTTGAAAGATATGGGTTTACTCAGTTTTTCCACACAATCAGGTGGGGTCAGGTGTATTTGGCAAAGCTGATGGTCATTTTAATTAAAAAGCGAGGCCGGTTGTGTGTAGATCGGTGTCTGATCATCACCTCAGCACTGCAGCTGCACACATTCCTCCCTCACGCCGCCTCGCTGCCTCTCTAAGCCCTTTTAAATGAACTGCCACACGGACTGAAGCCGAACGCAGATATCTGAGGATTAGCACAACTACTCACCGTCCAGCACACTCCTATGAGTTTCTGAGTGTCACATCCCAGCCAAACCTGCTTCTTTAAGGATCCAGTCAGCAATGTGTGTGTGTGTGTGCGTGTGTGTGTGTGTGAGTGTGTGTGTGAGTGTGTTATCATGATGACACACTGGAAAACTGATCCTCTGCTAATCATACTCCGGAGGTACAGTACATGAATGTGCACAGTATGCATTTGTGCGGATGAGAGTGCAGTTTTTGACGTACACAAAATTTATTTCAGTAAACAAAAACAACTAAGACTAAAACTATTGATCAAAAATTATATTTGTTTACTGAAATAAAATAAAAAAATTACAATAAATGAAAAATGTTTATAACAGAGGGTTGTGGGGTTGTCAAGTTTAGTTTTCTGTACCAATCGGTACTGAGATTATGAAAACACCCATTTTCCTGAAGAAATTTTAAAGGGAACTTTGAGTTGGTGAGCCTTTTTCTGCATGTTTCCAAATGTCTTTTCTAAAGTGTCATTTACACTAGTAAGCTTTTGTTTTTAAACAGCATGTTAGAATGAAAACACTCCTCATCTAGACTGTAGGATTGTCAAAAGTATCGTTTTCGGTACCAATTGGTACTGAACATGCATTTCCCCCGAGGACATTTTAAAGGGACTTTGAGTTGGTGAGCCTTTTTCTGCATGTTTCCAAATGTACTTTCTAAGGTGTCATTTAAACTAGTAAGCTTTTGTTTTAAAAACAGCATTATAGAATAAAAATGCTCCTCATCTAGAATGTAGGATTGTCAAAAGTATCGTTTTCGGTACCAACTCGTTATGGTATCGGTATCGATTTCCACATTTGAGTGTTGTTGAGCATAGCATCTTCCTCTACAAATAGGCCTTGATATCCATTAGGGCAAAATTAAGATCCTCAAATTAAACAGAGCCAGAAACAATCCAATCACACTTGACAGGGAGAAGCATTATCGATAAAAATGGTGCATATTAAGTGCTTGTGACTGTTACTATTATTTAATTCACTTGTGTCACGTGTCTTTAGACTGTGGGAGGAAACTGGTGTAACTGGGGAAAACCCACACAAACACAGGGAGAACATGTAAACTCTGCACAGAAAATGGCAACTGGCTCAGCCTTTAGGACTTCTTCCTTTGAGGCAGCAATGCTAGCCATGAGCCACCGTTTCACCCAATCCTAGAATTGAGGAGGGGGGAGAAGGGATGGATGTGGGGGGTGTCTTCCAAAACGAAGATAGGGAACGAAGTTGGGCTGGATATTTATGTTAAATTTGGAATAATTCGATTGGCTAGCTAATGATTAGTGATAGGGACCAGCTGCAGTTAATTATATCACGTGCTCCTCTCGAAATTAGTTTGTGAAACTTCAGAAGGGGAACTTTGAGTTGGTTAGCCTTTTTCTGCAGGTTTCCAAATGTCTTTTCTAAGGTGTCATTTATGCTAGTGAGCTTTTGTTTTAAAACTGGATTTTAGAATAAACACGCTCCTCATCTAGACTGTGTGGTTGTCAAAAGTATCGTTTTCGGTACCAATTGGTACTGAGATTTTGAAAACACCCGTTTCCCCGAATACATTTTAAAGGGAAACTTGAGTTGGTGAGCCTTTTTCTGCATGTTTCCAAATGTATTTTCTGAGGTGTCGTTTACACTAGTGAGCTTTTGATTTAAAATGGCATTTTAGACCGAAAACGCTCCTCATCTAGACTGTGGGTTGTCAGAAGTATCAATTTTGGTACCATTTGGTACTGAGCTTTTTAAAAACGCCAATTGCACCGAAAAAAAAACTTAAAGAAAACTTTGAGTTGCTAAGTCTTTTTCTGCAGATTTCCAAATGTATTTTCTAAGGCATGTTTAAGACTAGTGAGCTTTTGTTTTTAAACAATATTTTAGAATGAATGCGCTCCTCATCTAGATGGTATTATTGTTAAAATATCGTTTTCGGTACCAATCAGTACTGAAATTTTGAAAACCTCCATTTCCCCAAAGAAATTTTAAAGGGAACTTTGAGTTGGTAAGCGTTTTTCTGCATGTTTCCAAATGTATTTTCTGAGGTGTCATTTACACTAGTGAGCTTTTGTTTTAAAACGGCGTTACCAACAGTAATTGAAAAAAACTACCTGAAATAACATAAATAATTAGGAAAAACAACAGTTAGCTCCTGGTTTTGTTAAAGGCAATTAAATGCAGTCTTTGGTGATCAGAAGAGGCTTCTTTCAAAAACAAATCTTCACTCTGTTATAAACTGGTATAACAAAGAAGTGCCGCTTCATGGTCAGATCATTCTGGAGGTTGGTTTTAAGAACATATAATGTAAGATCATTATATCTTATAAAGAGTGTTAGAACACCATGCAGCGTAAACTAGTAGCTTATATCAAGTGCTGCCAAAAAAAAACTGAGGAATTAACTTTAGGAATGAATCCAGAGGAATTAACTTTACCTTCACAAGCTGGAGTCTCTCAAATACAGGCAGAAGGCCAACAACATCCTCTGCAGTCCACGTGTGGCATCTGAATTTTACAGTTTTATACCCACACATTATCCCGGACTTCATAAATGGCAACTTTTGAACATCTTATTAACCATTTTTACATCACATCCACATTCATATTAGTTTCTTGTCCCTGATGATAAGAGGATGATTTAGAGGATCTTATTTATTCCCCTTCACTGCTGTTCATTTGCTGGATTCTTCATGAAAGGTTGATGTATTGTTGTGCTGTTTTATGAGTGTGTTTTGCTCTGGTTTGGATGTCGGTCTCGGGCTGCAGGTGGGCTGTTTGTTCTCAGACTGCGTGAATCAGATCTGGATGTGTTTGCTGAAGTCTTGTCATGGTTATCTCAGCCCACACACACCTGTTTGGCAGCATTGATAATGATGATGATTGTGTGTGTATGTGTGTGTGTGTGTGTGCGTGTGTGTGTGTGTGTGTGTACGGTCAGCAAGGGAATCCTTTTTTTAAAAAAACCTGTTGTGTTTCAGAAGAAATTTTAAAGGGAACTTTGAGTTGGTAAGCCATTTTTTCGCATGTTTCGAAATGTATTTTCTACGGTGTCATTTACGGTAGTGAGCTTTTATTTTAAAATGGCATTTTAGAATGAAAACACTCCTCATCTAGATTGTAGAGTTGTCAAGTCAAAAGTATCGTTTTTGATTATAATCGGTACCGAAATTTTAAAAACACCAATTTCCCTGAAAAAATTTTAAAAGGAACTTTGAGTTGGTGAGCCTTTTTCTGCATGTTTCCAAATGTATTTTCTAAGGTGTCGTTTACACTCATGATCTTTTGTTTTAAATTTGCATTTCAGAATGAAAACACTCTTCATCTAGACTGTTGTTAAAAGTATCGTTTTTGATACCAGTCGGTACTGAAATTTTGAAAACACCCATTTCCCCGAATAATTTTTAAAGGAAACTTTGAGTTGGAACTTTTGTTTTAAAAATGGCATGTTAGAATGAAAACGCTCCTCATCTAGACTATAGGGTTGTCAAAAGTATCAGTTTTGGTACCAATCATTACTAAAATTTAGCAAACACCCATTTTCCCCAAAGTAATTTTAAATGGAACTTTGAGTTGGTAAGACTTTTTTTTTTTTTTTTGCATTTTTATCATCTACACTAGTGAGCTTTTGTTTTAAAACAGCAGTTTAGAATGAACACACTTCTCATCTAGACTGTAGGGTTGTCAAAAGTATTGATTTCTGCACCATTCGGTACTGATACTTTGAAAACAGCCATTGCCCCAAAGGCATTTTAAAGGGAACTTTGAGTTGGTAAGCACTTTTCTGCACATTTCTAAATGTATTTTTTGAGGTGTCTTTTACACTATTTAGCTTTTGTTTTAAAACAGGATTTTATAATGAAAACACTCATCTAGCCTGATGGGATGTCAAAAGTATCGATTTTCCATCATTTTAACATCCATTTCCCCAAAGACATTTTAAAGGGAACTTTGAGTTGTTAAACCTTTTTCTACATGTTTCTAAATGTATTTTCTAAGGTGTCAATTACACTAGTGAGCTTTTGTTTTAAAATGCCATTTTAGAATGAAAACGCTCCTTATCTAGATGGTAAGGTTGTCAAAAGTATCGTTTTCGGTACCAATCGGTAACAGTATCAGTATCGATTTCCCACTAACATTTCAGCATCGTTGAGCCTAGCATCTTCCTCTACAAATATGTCTTGATATCTATAAGGGCAAGATTAAGATCTTCAAAATTAACAGAGCCAGAACCAATCCAATCAGAAACCTTAACTAAAAAAAGGTGGGGGCTCAGAAAGAAAAAGCACAGATAGAATTTATACAACTGTAGAACATTTGGAGATTCAAAGAGCTGTCAAGACCAAAGTCTTGATCTTCAATACCAATGTCACGGCAGTTCTTTTGTACTGAGCTGAAACTTGCAGAACAATAGCTCCACTACCAAGAAAATGCTAGCTTTTATCAACAATTCGTAACCTTGCATATACAATGCCGAGATGCATAGTTCTCGGGAAACCCCACCCCAGGTCATTTCTGACATTTCATTTGCATGAGATTTGCTTGTTTTGTTGTTTCTGGATCATCGGAATAGCATATAAAGTCTCTGCCCTCTTCTGCTCATTTGAATTTAAAGGTACACACAAAAATCAGGCGTTTTTTTGCTTGCACCGAAATAGAGGCAAATTTGACAGGTTATAATGAATAATCTGGGATTCATTTTGAGTTAAAACTTCACAGATGCATTCTGATGACTCCAGAGATTTATTTTATATCTTATGAAAATTTACATAATATGACCCCTTTGAATCCCCCCCTTTATCTCCTGCTGAATAGTGCAAATATACATCACGTCACACAAGTCCATGTGGTAGTGCAGGTTTCACATCTGTTCCCACACTGGTCTGTGTGTTTTATGGGAGAATGCAGAGAAACATGAGGATTTACTGCTGATAATGACTGATACGGTTCACCAAGACTAACACACAAACTCAACAGCCCACGTTTGTTCCCACACACACTTACACAAACCCTGAGGCTCAAAGCACACCGTTTGACTCTCAGAATATCAGATCATTTACCGAAAATATACAGCGACGGACCTATTAATGAATATTAAACTCTTTCTTTTTTGTTTGTTTTTTTTTTGTAATGTGAT
>NC_079437.1:10063486-10090986 GCF_903798145.1 Danio aesculapii | reverse complement strand
TCAGGAAATTTAAAAAAAAAAAGAGACTTATTTTCTTTATATCTCTCCAATATGACTGTGGACACACTATACCTACACACAGTTCTGTCAAAACAGCTTACAAAAGATGATTTTCATCATAGGTGCCCTTTAAGTTAACTTAATAGTTTTGTTTAAAGCAATGTGTGCTCATGCTTTTTTGAAAACCATGTTATTTTAAAAAAAAAATCTTTTATTATATACAGCGACTCAGCTAACATGAAAACGACAATCATATTTCCTAGTTCCTCCTAAAGGCCTGTCTTCAAGAGGCTCTGATTGGTCAGCTAACATAATGTGTGATTCGCGGATCGGCTCAGTGCGAGCCTGAATCAGCAAGAAAAGGACACAGCTAAACCTCATGCCTGCTCTCTAAAATAACATCTGACCAAGCGGCAACCTCCCGCTCTCCCTCGGGAAGCCAATACGGAAGTAACTGAATCTGCAATTCATCAAAATTCCGCTAGTCCTGGCTCCATAATAGAGCAAATTTTAATTGAGCCCACTGTTAGAATGGCCAACATTACAGCAGAAAAAAAGGTGTTTACAGCCTGGTACAAAGAACGATTTTGGTTCATATAGCTATTATTACCCTCCATGACAACTGTGAGGGGGGTGAATTTTTTTATAACTCATCCGTTTCCTTTATGTTAGGTTATATTAAGTTTGCATAATTAAGGGCGTGGCCACTTGAGTGACAGCTAGGTCTCGCTGGTCGCCGTCACTTCACCTCAGCTGAATCTGGCAGATTAGCCACTGATCTCGGCATATTCATCGTATTTTTGTTTTGTTTTATGTGGCTTTACACAGTCAGCTGCCTTTTGGACTTATTTCTTACAATTATCAGATGATATGGGATGCTGTGTGCATTTAATTGTGCTCACAAACCTTTTCCCATGTGAGTAAAGTTATATACTTGTATACCATCTCTATAAATGTATTTGTTTTATTTAAGATCATTTATCATTAATATTTTTCTTTAGACCCGTAAAGCACTCCAGAATGTGACAGATTGATTATCTGTAGGCTCTAGAACAGTCATCTGAAGCGTTATCATTCAGTGTTATGCTGGAGTTCATCAATAGTCTTGCATTTAACACAGACTATATTTGAAGTGTTTGGAAGTAATTCACGTTTTCCTCCTGTAGAAAAACATCATAAGAACAATGTTTAGTGGCTCAATGTATTACTACAGTGTTTTTAAAAGTCTAAACACTTTATTGATATAGTGTACAGCCAAGCACATGTGGTCAGAACACAAACGAGTCGCAGGTAATGAAGTATTAAGTGTTTCTCCTAAAGTAAGTCTGTGTGCCAGGTCTAAGCAAAGTGCCAGCAGGTCTCTGTAGCTCCGCTCACTCTCCGCCTCTTTGCCCTTGTTTGGTATCCCGCAGTGGGTGCGATGACGCGCGAACAAAATGGCGACGGTTGGCCGCGCCTACTAGTAGCTTCTTTTGCAGTGTTCAGAAACCTATGAGTGACGTCACGGATACTCCGTCCATATATTTTACAGTCTATGCATCTGACAAGTGTCTTTCGTATATATTTGAGTTATAAGCCTGTGTAAGTAATATGAAACGTTCAGATATCTTTTGCGAGTTCGTTATTTGAAATGTAGAACGCAGGGAAAGCGTCCGCATAGAGACACTGCAGCGCTAATGAAGATCTCTTTTCGTTTACAGCTCTTTGATGAATAAATATGAGTTTGTATCTAAATTGTTAGCGGTGCCAAACAGCTTTTCCCGTTGTTTACATCCTTGTTTGCGTCCTCACTACAACATACCGTTAACGCTAGACACTATGCATGTGATAGATCAATTTTAACAAATAAAAACACTTACAGGTTGTGGCTCACAGTCCACAGCGTCGTTAATTATGGTTGAAGCTGCTCCTTTGAGGAGTTTTTAGCCAAATCCAGTACTTAACTGGGAGATTCTGGAAGCTGTCCTTTGTCAAATGCTAGAGCTATATATATATATATATATATATATATATATATATATATATATATATATATATATATATATATATTTATTTTATAATTGTCTGGAACTTAATTAAAATGAAACTGTAAGCACTTCTCTCTTTGTGTCGTGTCCTTTGGAAGCCCAAATATAGAAACAGAAGAAGCTCTGTGGAAATAGCTGCGTTTAGACGGCATTTTAGCTTTTCTCTGGCATAACATTACAGCCCCTCTGACCCTTACACCGCATGGTGAATGTGCATAACCTGAAATGTTTGTGATCTCACTAGCCCGGATGTGTTTTTTTGTAGTCCCTAAATTCATTTATTGTCGGGTTTTCTAAGTTAACTCTGTAAAAGCCAATGTCTTCCTTTGCATCGTATTACATTTAGAAATGTTGTTTATGTTTACACAGCTACATTACACATCAGCTAAAGTAATATGATATCGTAGTGGACCACCCCTTTAATAGATTAGTGTTGGGACAACATGAAAGAATTGCGTGGAACCCTGCATTTTTTTACAGTGTAGAGCAGATGATGGACAATGAGTGGCGTTCTTGAAGTAAGCTGATGTGTAGTGAGAGGAACGCCGGAGATCTTTGTGTATTTCCTGCTCACAAACCTCGACATGGGAAAGCAAAGTTGCGCTAACAAAGCATGGAAACCCCTTTATGAACTCCAGAGGCCCGAGGCGATAATTGGGAGGAGAGAAATCAACCGTTGACACGCCGTCCCACCAATGAGTGCAGCTGGAGGAGTGAAGAAGCGTGTGTGAAATCCTCCAAAACATGCCATTGAGCTGATGAGCGGAGCGTGGCCCGACATGTTGAACGCTCCATGACACACTGAGGAGCAGATGAATAATTAGAAGTTTATTGATAGGTAAACATGAGTAATAATGCTCTGTGGGTGTTTGTTAATCCAGAGCAACTCTATGTGTGTTTTCCGAAGACTATGGAGGAGTGATTCTCAGGTGACTCTGTTTAAAGGTGAAGACCGGTTCCTTTATGAAGTGGTGTTTACTGCTGACCCTGCATGGGAACAAGTCTGGCAAAAATAATGGAGGATCTGTCATGTTGTAGATTTATGGGGTTGTATTTGGAAATAGGGCTGTCAAGCTTCACAAAACATGACGTAAAACGATGAGCTCTGTGTTTTTTTATGAACATCGCTTGTATATGATGTTAGAGCTGTGGTGAAACATAGTTCAGTAAATCAATTCTGAAAGATTCTCTCTTGAATAGATTTTGAGCTTTGTTTTTAACAGCAGATGGCGCGGTGTGCTTGGCAAACAGCCGTACTCTGCTTGCATCCAATTCCGCTAAAAACAAGAAGTTTAAGTACCAATTCCTACTATTAAAGCAACATTAGCCATGTTTCCATCTAAAGATGTGAATGAAATCTATGCGCAAAACTGGAATATTGCTAAAAGCATTAGGAATTAAGCACCGTTTCCATCCAACGAGGCCAAGAGAACAAATTTCTCACTTCTTGAAAAACTGGTGCCAAATATCAATAGAAAAATGGAAGTTGCTGCATTGAGTGAAGGCCTTTTTTCATATATAATGACTTAAGCTTTTCTATTTATTACCGAAATAGTCCACAGGATGGCTTATACTTTTAAAATCATCTCCGCTTGCTGATGGTTTCCATCAAGGATGCACTGTAAAACCTAACAGTCAACTTTATCAAATGAAATGAGTGTAAGGCAAGGCAAGTTTATTTATATAGCACATTTCATACACAGTGGCAATTCAAAGTGCTTTACACAAACAGGAATAAAAGAAACAAGTATAAGAAAAATAAAAACAAATAATAAAAATGGTAAAAAAAAATAAATAAATAAGCATAAAAACAGATAAAATGCGTTATAAAAGAATGAAAAAGAAGAGAAAGACACAATAGTGCGGTCTGTCGGACGTAGCACAGTGCTCATTCAGTAAAGGCACAGCTAAACAGATGTGTTTTCAGTCTTGATTTGAACGTGCCTAATGTTGGAGCACATCTGATCATTTCTGGAAGCTGATTCCAGCAGCGAGGGGCGTAGTAGCTGAAAGCCGATTCACCCTGCTTTGACTGAACTCTTGGAATTTCTAGTTTATTTGATCCTAAAGATCTGAGTGATCTGTTAGGTTTGTATTCAACCCTAACTCAAGTTAACTCAAAATTGACTAAGTTAATTCTACTCATTTGAAAAGAGTTTTGAACTCAGTGTTGAAGGTAATGAGTTAATTAAATTCCTCATTACTTCAACTTAATTGGAGTAAGTACTCATATAGATTAGTTTTTAAACTCAAATGGTTTGTAGCAATCGGTTTCCTCAAACGGTTTGAGTTGACTTAACTTATTGGGTTTTGCAGTACTCAGTTGGTTTGAGTTCTCTTCATTTAGTGGGTTTATCGTGCTCAAATTGCTTCATTTACCTAAATGGATTAAGTTCACAGTACTCATTAGGATTAGTTTTTAAACTTAAATGGTTTGTTGCAATCGGTTTCCTCAAATGGTTTGAGTTATTTGGGGTATTTATGTTCGTCTGTCTTGAGTTTCTTCACGGTATTGAGTCTGAACCAGAAATGCATGTTATGCTAACTTACTGTAGAAGTAGCTTAAACTCATTCAAGGACGAAAGAGGCAGGAACTGGTGAACGTGCAACAATTTTAATCGTAAAGTGAACACAAAACAAAAGTGTTCATCTGGAGCTAGCTTATAGATGACCTAAACACTAAACAGTGATACTAACATCTTAAAAAACAACAACTTGATTTTGATTTCAAGAGGACTATTATTTAAGTACTGGCTTATTAACTGTCTATTAATGAGATATTGACTGGTTATTAGCACTTCTAAAGTATGATCTTATTCTACATCCCTAATCATAGCATGCCGGCATGCTAGCTTTCTGCAGCTCTCACACGGCCACACACTGAAGCTAAGCAGGGCTGCGCCCACTAGATGGGAGACCACATGGGAAAGCTTGCTTGCTGCCTCAAGTGGTGTCAGTGAGATAAGTAGGGGGTGCTCAACCTGCAGTCTGTGTGGGTCATAACGCCCTAGTATATTGATGGGGACTCTATACTGCTCAGTCATCCAGGTGGATGCTACACAATGGTGGTGGATGAGGAGATTCCCCCCAATGTGTAATTATTTTAATATTATTAATATTAAAAACGGTACCTAAACCTAAAATAGTTGAAGCTAAAATAATTGTTAATGCTTTATTAATGTACCTTAAATTGAAGAGTGACCAAATACCATATACTTTAGTTTTTACTACAGTAAACTGTGGTGTAATATACCCTATAGCTGTTGAAAAACATAGAACTGTGGAGTCACCACAACAGATTAAATCAAGTACTTTACTATAGAATGGTTCAAAAACACTATAGTATTTACTAGAAGTTACCATAATATTTTTAGGGGTTTTCACCTTTATTAATAGGACAGTGGAAATTTTACGGACAGGAAAGTGTGGGGAGCACGAAGTGGGAATCTAATTCTGGTCGCTGTGAATAGTTCGGTGCTCGGCTAGGCTATTGGAGCCAACTTACTATAGTATTATATAATGTACACTGTAAAAAAATGCTGGGTTCCACACAATCCTTTCATGTTGTCACAACACAAATCATTTAAGTTAACCTAATTCATTCATTCTTTAATTTTCCTTCGGCTTAGTCCAGCATATGTTTTACGCAGCAGATGCCCTTCCAGCCACAACCTAGTACTGGGAAACACCCACACACACTCATTCACACTCATATAATACAGCCAATTTAGTTCATCCAGATCCCCTAGCGCATGTCTTTGGACTGTGGAGAGCACCCTGAGGAAACCCACGCCAACACTGGGAGAACATGCAAACTCCACACAGAAATGACAACTGGCCCAGCCGGGACTCAAATCAGCAACCTTCTTGATGTGAGGTGACATTTCTAACCACTGAGCCACCGTGCCGCCCAGTTAACCTAATTGTTTTTACAAATTTAAGTAGATTGAACATCAGACAATTAAGTCCCCCCCCCCCCCCCCCCCCCCCCCCCCCCCCCCCCCCCCCCCCCCCCCCCCCCCCCCCCCCCCCCCCCCCCCCCCCCCCCCCCCCCCCCCCCCCCCCCCCCCCCCCCCCCCTCCCCCCCCCCCCCCCTTTTTTTTTGAGTGTCGTAAAAGACTCCATGTATATTTTAAGATTAATGAAAACAAGCAGCTCGTGATTTTGTCAACAGAACCATTACCCCGTTCCACAGAATGAAAACATTTCAACATTTATAAAAAGTGCTGAGATTTGTTTGTTTGTTTTGATAAATTACTCCTCCGGGGCACAGCTCCTGGATTCTGGAGTATTTTGCGGGGACTTTACGTGATCAGTTCGTCCCACGCTTTTAAGCAGTTTGATGTGGTTGAGAGTTTTGATCTGGTTCCTCCACACGCTGGCTATGATCGGCTGCAGAGAAACGCCCGGCTCCCAGCGGCATGTGACTCAAAATAGACGCTGATGTTCGCGCTGTGACCCCCGACACCCATCCGTGACTCGCCCGGCTTCACCCGCTTGCTGCCCCGGGCGTCCGCGTGTGCACAGATGAATGTGGTATTGTGTGTGTGAAGAGTGCATACCAGGCTGAGGTCAAGCGGACGCAGTAAAAACACAGTATAAACCACACTGATCTGCTCTTGTTGATGTTTGGATCTGATCATCAATGCAGTGGATTGTTCAGGGGCTCAGTGGTTAGCACTGTCACCTCACAGCAAGAAGGTTGCCATTTCAAGTCCCGGCTCGGCCAGTTGTCATTTCTGTGTGGAGTTTGCATGTTCTCCCCGTGTTAGTGTGGGTTTCCTCTGTGTGCTCTGGATTCCCCCACAATCCAAAGACATGCGCTACAATTGAATATTGGCCGTGGTTTATGTGTGTAAATGAGTGTGTATGGATGTTTCCCAGTACTAGGTTGTGACTGGAAGGGCATCCGCTGCGTAAAACATATGCTGGAATAGTTGGCGGTTCATTCTGCTGTGGTAACCCCTGATAAATGATGGATTAAACCAGAGGAGAATGAATGAATTAATTAAAATTTGGTCATCATATGCTTACCAGTTGACTTGTTCCAAACCAGTTTGACTCTTCTGAACACAAAGGGTGATTCTTTTTTTCGGAGAGTGTTTGGAATTGGTATCCATTGACGTATATATAATGTAAAATAATATCTGTTAAATAACAATGTTCAAATTTAGGGATTCACACGTGTTTTCAGTTTGTTTACAGTTGTGAATTGCATTATGGGAGCTTAATCTCTGCCCTGTCGGTTTTTAATGTTGATGTATGGGTCTTAAAGTGATTGTGAAGCCCCGAAAATGAAAATTCAGTAATTTATTCATTTGTTTTTGGTTTTAATAGCATATGCACAACTTTCTAGGAGATCTAAACATGACATTGAATATATATATATATATATATATATATATATATATATATATATATATATATATATATATATATATATATTATGAAAGTTAATCTCAGAATAGTCCATTGCAACAAATTCAATTCAATTCACCTTTATTTGTATAGCGCTTTTACAATATAGATTGTGTCAAAGCAGCTTCACATAAAAGGTCATAGTAAATTGGAACAGTGTAGTTCAGTTTGTAGTGTTTAAGTTCAGTTTAGCTCAGTTCAGTGTGGTTTAATAATCACTACTGAGAGTCCAAACACTGAAGAGCAAATCCAACGATGCGCATGCCATATTTTCCACATGTTCTAAGGTTATAGGCTTTAGGGAGAGAGAATGAAGAGTTTATTTAATGGAGACTGTCGCCCTCTTCTGTTGGTTGCCATGTTGAGCGCTTTAAAGGATTTTACTCCATACGGTGTAATCAATTTTAATTGCAGAATCTGTAAAACCCAATACATAAACCATTATTGTGGATATAATGTACTTATAAACATAATAGTTTTAATTAAGTATTTCTAGTAGGTAATGTTTTTATCTTTGCCATGATGACAGCACATAATATTTATTTTTGTAAGATACTCAGCTTAAACTGCAATTTAAAGACTTAGCTTTGTTAATTTTATTGTTCTATATAGACGATCAAAATATGACAAAATATGATGTACACTTGTTTTTTTTGTTGTTGTTTTTTTTTTTTACAATAAAACCAAAATCAAGAAAGCATGTTAAATGAGAATCTGAAATATTTTATGGCATACTTTTTAAAAAAAAGGTGATTTAGTATTCAAAAATGATTTATTTTAAATATTTTTTTAAATAAATTGGTTTTACACTTCATATTTTCAGATATTTCATAGTAATAAAATATCAAATAAAATAAGATCAATAATGTTTGTTTTATAGTGAGCAACTCTTATCCTTTTGATAAGTTTGATTTGATTAGTTTCTTTTGGGTTGTGCAGTTTAATTCACAGAATTGCAACAAAGTATGTTGTATACTGTAAACTCGCAAACTTTTTTGGTCACATTAATAACGAATGTTTATTTTCCTAATTTAAAATATAAAAAGTGTTTACAGATTGATATTTTTCTGATCTCATAACTTTGTGGTTAGTTGTTTTGGAAAATATAAACAAATGTTTCAATATAATGTTAACATATACTTTCTTTGGGAATTTATTTTTCGAGATTTTACTGCAAATGTCACATCCATAACACTGGATTTGCTCAAATTTATTTAATTATTTATTTAATTAAAAACCTCTTTTATTACATCCAAATTAAGAGAAATAAGACTTTCTCCAGAATTATATATATATATATATATATATATATATATATATATATATATATATATATATATATATATATATTAAATAGAAATATATAAAATAGAAAATACAGTTGAACATCACTTAACAAAATATTGAAAAAGAATTAAAATTTCATAGGAATGCTAATAAATTTGCCTTCAACTATTTTGTATATTTTTTCAGGATTACTTGATATTTTAATGCATCTTTGCTAAATAAAAATACACATTAACTTTTTTTTTAAAAATTATACTTTACTGAAACGCTTAAAGTGTCTTTCTCTGTGTGTGTTTTCTCCGCAGGACTCTGATTCCTCTGTTTGATTCAGACACTGGCCTGCTCATTGTGTCTGGAAGTGTAAGTAACATTATTGATGACTTCAGCTCTTTATTTCCAACATTAAACATGATCATATTAATTAATTGATTGATTGATCGATTGATTGATTGATTGATTAATCAATTACTTAATTAATTAATTTATTCTTAAAATATCACTAATATGATGTCAAAGATTAATGATCATGTCCTATACATACATACATAAGGTTCAGAGAATAAAGTAATATTTTCTTAAAATATTATAAGAATAATGAAGTCAACAATTTTTCAACAATAAAGTCAAAATGTTATGAGAACAAATTAATCAAAATAGTACAAGGATAAAGTCGTAGTAATATGCAAGATATATATATATATATATATATATATATATATATATATATATATATATTTAATTACTCAAAACATTTCAGCTTTATTCTTGTAATATTTTGACTTTATTTTGTAATATTTTGACTTTGTTTTAAAATTATTTCAGCTTTATTTTCGTAATATGTGGACTTTATACCTATTATATTTAAACTTTATTTTCATATTATTTCTGCTTTATACTCAAAACATTTCAGCTTTATTCTTGTAATTTTTTGTCTCACAATATTTCAACTTTATTCTTTGACCATTTCAGCTTTCTCTTCATAATATTTTGACTTTATTCTTGAAACATTTCAGCTTTATTCTTGTAATATTTCGACTTCATTCTTGAGACATTTCAGCTTAATTCTCGTAATATTTATTATATTGTATATATTTATTATCAAAATATTATGACTTTAATCTTGCAATCTATATATAAAGTCATTAATTTGTTGTATATATAGTTTTTTTATGGTTCCACTAATACGCCGTTGTATTCATCTGCTGTTTCCTCAGGGCGAGAGTGTGATCGACTGTTTCGAGGTGAACACCAGCGAGCCCTTCCTGTCTCAAGGTAACTCTCATGTATTTTTCCTTTGTGTTTTTTGTGCGTCCTCTGTGTGTGTGTGTTTGTTGAAGTTGATCTCTTTTTTGGTTTTCGGTCAGTGAGTCAGTGTGTGACGGATGGCTCGAGTCGTGGTGTGTGTCTGCTGCCAAAGCTGGCTCTGGACATCCGCTGCTGTGAGGTTTTACGGCTCATGCAGCTCACTGAAAACTTCATTGTGCCCATCAGCTACCAGGTGCCCCGCAAGGTGAGGATTAACACAGCTTTAAAAGCTTTTTTTTAATCTTTTTTATTTTTTTCAGGTCAGCTTTAACACACAATTAAACAGCCTGAGCTGATCAACTGACCAAGGTTCATGATGATCTTTTTTAGTATAATTCAGTATCAATATAAGCTGTCAACATATTACAGTTTTATTTATTTACGGAAAAAAATACTGAATAAAAAGGTTTTTTTAAATGGCTAAACAATGTGGAAAAATACTTCCACCACAATAAAAATATAAATAATTAAATAAAGAACAAAAAGACAACTATAAATATTAGTGGTTTATCTGTTATCATGTATGTATGTATGTATGTATGTATATATATATATATATATATATATATATATATATATATATATATATATATATATATATATATATATATAGGATTTTTATAAATATATATATATTTATAGGATTTTTATAAATATATATATATATATATATATATATATATATATATATATATATATATATATATATATATATATATATATATATATATATATATATATGATTTTTATAAATATATATATATATATATTTTTTTTTAATTATTATTTATTTATTTATTTGTTTATTTATTTATTTTTACTCAAACATTTCAGCTTTATTTTTGTAATATTTCAACTTTATTCCTGTAATATTTTGACGTCATTTTCGAAACATTTCAGCTTTTTCTTATATTATTTCGACTTTATTCCTGTAATATTTCAACATTATTTTCATAATACTTTGACTTTATTCTTGAAAATTTTCAGCTTCATTCCTGTAATATTTTGACTTTATTATCAAACATTTAAGCTTTATTTTCCTAATATTTCAGCTTTATTGTTTCACCAAAATAAAAATATAAATGATAAATAATTAAATAAATAACAAAGACAACTATAAATATTGGTGGTTTATCTGTTATACTATATATATCTATATATATATATATACACATTATATTATTATTATTATTATTACTCAAAACATTTCAGCTTTATTTCTGTAGTATTTTACTTTATTTGTGTGTGTGTGTGTGTGTGTGTGTGTGTGTGTGTGTGTGGTTATTAATAATAATAATATTATTATTGTTGTTGTTAAATCCCTTTGTTTAGAACTATATCATTATCGAGCTAGTAATATTGATGCTTATAATTTTTTAGATTATTATTATTATTAATATTAGTATTATTATTTCAATAGTTATATAATTTTTTATGTACTATTTGTTACATATGTAATTTAATATTAAATAAAACTAAAATAAATAAATAAATGTTTTATTATACAGTACAAAAGTTTTACTCATTCAGTCAATTTCCTTTGGCTTAGTCCCTTATTTATCAGTGGAATGAACCGCCAACTATTGCAGCATATGTTTTACGCAGCGGATGCACTTCCAGTCACAACCCAGTACTGAGAAACAATAGTATAATTTTTTTATAAAATAAAACTTTTAATGTTGTTGTACAGTGGGAAAAAAATGTTTGTTTTGGCTTATGAAAAATAATTTATATACCATAAACACCTTTGTGTCTTCATGGAAGTTTGAAACCAGAAGATGTGGTTGTGTGTTTCAGGCAGGACAAGACTTCCACGCGGACTTGTATCCAGACACCGTGGGTCACACAGCAGCCATGAGCGCAGACGACTGGTGGAAAGGAGACAACAAACAGGTCTATTTAATGTCAATCCACTCACTCATGTCTTTGATTAGCACTGGATTTATTACTTTGAATAGGCAGGTATGACGGTTAAAGAGATGCGCATGATCAGTGGTGAAAAGCAAAATCATTTTAGATGCAAACTAAGCTTTATTGACTTTGTAAACGTTGATTGAACTTTATTATTCTTCTCTGTGTGTGTGTCAGGTGGAGAGGGTCAGTCTTCACCCCAGCAAAAGGCCAAAACCACCCGCTCCGTCAGCTCAGGAGAAAACACAGAAGGATCTTTCCCGCGGCAAGAGCAAAGAGGTTTGTACAGGACATTTTTTATTTATAGACATGCGGTAGTCAAAAATCACATGTGATGTTTTATTAGAGTGAAACAATTTATGACAATTTATAAGTGGACATTATTGGATTTATACTACTTCTGAAGTCTGGGTAAATAAGCTTTCCACTGATGTACACTTTGTTAGCTGCAACTGTTTTAGTTTTTCCACCCATATTGTGACGGAGTTAGACAAACTAAATATATAATGAGAAAACAGTGGGCGTGGCTTGTTTTTTCTACTGCAAGCTGATTGGATGTAGTAAAGTAGGGGTTTCATTCAGAAAGATCTGGAACAAGGTTTGGGGATAGTTATTACAACCTAACAGACTCCTCCTCCATGCTCAGCGCTTCTGTTTGTTGTCAAAACTGACAGTTGGAGGGGCGTGGTTAAGTATGTTAGCCACGCCCAACACCTCATACAGACGTAATCAGGGAATTTAACGTTGTTGTTCTTAATGACATGCACAGATGAATTGTTCACCTCAAAACTAGCAAGGTGAGCTCACAACATCATATGTTTGTGATGTTTTTTAGGAGGCCTCAAGCTCCAGCAGTCCTCTCAGCAGCCCCAGCAGCAGCGCAGTCCCGTCCCGCTCGCCCTCCTCCACCAGTGGCCTGTCGTCCGGCTTCATGCCCAGCCCGAGCCCCAGCCAGAGCTCCCGTGCCATCCACAACATGCTCGGTCAGTCAGTTCTCAGCCGGTTCATACTCATTCACACACAGATCTGAGTTAAAGAGGGTTTGTTACGCTTTTTTACACATTGACCGTGTTCTCCTTTTCTGAACGCACACAAATGCCTTGATTAACTGGACGTTTCGGAGACTTTGTTGCTGGTAACAGTCTGGAAGATCCTTTTCTTTGGTTTAGAGCACACAGCATCCATTTCTCCCCAAAAATACCTGCAATACTGACTCATGTGACCACAGGACATGTTTCCACCGTGTGATGGTTTATCCCAGATGCCTCTGAGCCCAAAGAAGTTGACTGGACACTGTTAACATAGGGCTTCCTTTTGGCGCAGTACAGTTTTACCTGGCATTTGTGGATGTAACTACATATTGTAGTATTGACAAAGGTTTGCCAAAGTAGTCCTGAGCCCATGTGGTGATATTTCTTATAGATGAATGATAGTTCTTGATGCAGTAATAATGCCTGAGGGATCAGAGATCACAGTTGTTCAGCTTAGGCTTGCGCTCTTGTCCTTTACGCACTGAAATTCCTCCAGATTCCTTGAATATTTTAATCGTGTTATGTACTGTTGAAGGTGAAACATCCAAATGTCTTCCTATCTTTCTTTGAGGAACATTATTTTTAAACATTTCAGTAATTTTCTCGTGCATTTGTTGACAAATTGGCGATCCTCGGCCCATCTTTGCTCCTAAAGGAGTAGACCTTTCTCAGATGCTGGTTTTTGTACCAAATCATAATTACAATCATCTGTTGACTTCACCGGTTTCAAATCACATCATTTAATCAATTTACCTGATTACTAGCCCTAAACTGCTCCTGTCCCAACTTTTTTGTAATGTGTTGCCGGTCTGAATGACAGGAAAAGATATATATTTACAAATGAAATGAAGTTGACCAGACAAAACATCCAATATTTTGTGTTCATATTGTTTGCAACGAAATGCAATTCAAAGTAAATTTTAGAAATCACTACTTGCATCTTCCATAATGTCCTAACTTTGTCTGATTTGGGGTTGTAGTAATAGCTGATCAGCTGTCACTACTTGAGCTTGCTAAACTAAGCCTGAGTGCAAATTGCAATATTATTCAGGCTGAAAACAGTTGTGCTTCTTAATAGATTGGTGCAGATATTTTTCAGGATTCTCTCAGGATTTGTTTGAAAAAATGTAGATTTTAGGACATAAATGCCTTTAGACTCTGACTTTTGATCATTTTAATGCATCCTCGCTGAACACAAGAATTCATTTACACTTTATATGATAGTGTATAACCCACATATCATCAAAATGCTGAACCATATCTCATAACAATACTTTTTTAAGTTGTGTAAATGATCAAACTACTGTTTGTGTGATTCGCAGGCCCGAGTTCGAAGTTTCGTCACATCCAGGGTTCAGTTCTGCACCGGGACACTCACATCACTAACCTGCGCGGGCTTCATCTGACCACCCCTGGAGAGTGTGACGGATTCTGCGCCAATGGGCAGCGTGTGGCGGTTCCTCTGGCCATCGCTGGTGGGCAGATTGCCGTGTTTGAGGTGCGTTTCCGCCATCGCATCTCTTCACCTCTAAACCACAGATTCATTTACAGTGTTTTTCTGCTGGATCTGTGTGTTTTTGCAGTTGTCCCAGCCTGGAAAGCTGCCGGACACTGCTCTGCCCACCATCCAGAACTCTGTCAATGTGGCCGACTTCTGCTGGGACCCCTTTGACCCTCACAGGCTGGTTGTGGGTGAGTTTTCATCGCTTATTTTAACATGACTGTTACAAAAATTATGTCTGAGCTGTGAAATCAGTGCTGGTTTCTGATGTGTGTTTCTCAAAGCTGGTGATGATGCCAAGATCCGCGTGTGGCAGATTCCCAAAGGAGGCTTGCAGGAAACCCTGACGGAGCCGGAGTGTGTTCTGCGGGGTGAGAAACCAAACCAGCATGTGTGACTCTGAACGGTTGTAGCAGTAGTTGTGCAGTGATTGTGTGATTGACATGCGCTCTGACCAATGGCAGGACACACTGAGAAGATCTACTCCGTCAAGTTCCACCCTCATGCCAGCGGTCTACTGGTGTCATCCTCATATGACCTCACTGTCAGACTGTGGAGCCTGGAGACTGGAGAACAGGTCAAGCAGCTCAGCGGACATCAGGACCAGGTCTGTCTGTCTGTGCATCTGTACATCCATCTATCCATTCATTCATTCATTCATTCATTCATTCATTTATATATCCATCCATCCATTCATAAGTCTATCCATCTATCTATCCATCTGTTCATTAATCCATTAATTCATTCATTCATTAAATCATTCATTCATTTATCTATCCATTCATCCATACTTTCATCAATCCATTCATTCATTCATCCATTCATTCATTTATCCATCCATTCATTCAGTCATCCATCTGTCCATCCATCCATTCACTCATTCATCATTCCGTCCATTCATCTATCCATCAATGCATCTATCAATCCATCCATCTATCCATCCATTCTATCATTAATTTGTTTATTCATTAGCTCATTTGTTCATCCATTAATCCATCCATTCATCAATCCATCCATTCATCTATCCATCCATTCAATCCATTAATTCATTTATTCATTCATCTATTCATTCATCAATTCATCCATCCATCCATTCATTCATTTATCCATCCATTTAGTCATTCATTCATTCAGTCACCCATCCATTTAGTCATTCATTCATTGTCATCCATCCATTCACTCTTTCATCAATCAGTCCATTTATCCATCTATTCATGCATCTATCAATCCATCCATCCATTCATTCATTCATTCATTAATTCATCCATTTATCCCTCCATTCTTTAATTAATTTGTTTATTTATCAATCCATCCATACTTTCATTCATCAATCCATTCATTCATTCATTCATTCATTCATTCATTCATTCATCCATCCATCTATCTATCCATTCATTTTACATTCATCCATCTGATTTTTCATCTATCTATTCATTTTACATCCATCCATTCATTCCATATTTATCTAATTATCCAACCATCCATTTAGCCTAGTATCATTCATATGTCCTTCTGCCGTTCATCCATACATGCATTTCTCTATCTGTTTTCTATCCACCCATCTTTACATCAGTCCTTTCATCCATCGACAATATCATCCATCTATCCATTTTCACCCATTGTTTAGTCATCCATCCATTCATCCATCAGTTTAATAGCCATCTATCCATTCTGTTTATCCATTCTTCTATTTATCAATTAATTCATCCAAACAATTTTTTATTCATTCATTCAATAATTTTACATCCATCCATCCATTTTACATCCATCCATCTACACATCAGTCTATTTATCCATCTGCAGTATTACGAATCTATGCATTTTCATCCATCATCCACTGTTTAGTCATCCATCCATTCCCCCATCACTTTCTGCAGCTCATCTATTAAAATAAATCCATTTATTTGTTTATCCATTCCTCGTTTATCAATTCATCCATCCAATTTTTCATCCGTTTATTCACTCATTTTACATCAATCCATCTGTTTCATACTCATCCATCCATTTAATCTACTATCATCAATATATCCTCCTATCATCCTTCCATCCATCAATTTATTTATCTGTTTTCTATCCATTCATTCATCCATCCATCCATCCATCTATACACCAATTCATTTATCCATCTACAGTATTATCAATCTATCCATTTTCCTCTATTCATCCATTGTTTATTCATCCACCACTTATTCGTGCATCCATCCATTTATCTGATTAACCATTACTCCATTTATCAATTAACCCGTCCAATCTTTCATCCATTCATGTTACATCCACCCATCTATCCATTTCATATCCATCCATCATCCATTTATCCTACTAGCATCCATATATCCTTCTATCATCCATCCATCCATTCATCCATCCATCCATTTGTCTGTCAATCAGTCCAATTATCAATCCACATAATTATCTATCAGTTTTTTCGTCTATCCATCTATTGTTTAGTCATCCATTCGTTCACTCATTTTTGAAGCCATCCATCCATTCTGTTTATCCATTCCTCTATTTATCAATTAAATCACTGAAACATTTTTTGTTTCATTCATTTATTTTACACCCATCCATCTCTTTATTCTACCATCATCCAAATTTTCTTCTATCATTCGTTCATTCATTCATTCATTCATTCATTCATTCATTCATTCATTCATTCATTCATTCATTCATTCATTCATACGTCCATCCATTTATCCATTCATTCATTTATTCATTTATTCATCCATCCATCTGTTTTTAATCAATCCATCTATTCATTCATCATCCATCCATCTGTTTGTCCATTTATCTGTTTTCCATCCATCCATATATACATCAGTCCATTTATTCATCTACACTATTAGGCATCTATGCATTTTCATCCATCATCTATTGTTTAGTCATCCATTCATCCTTTCTGCTGCCATCCATTTATTTGTTTATCCATTCCTCATTTATCAAGTAATTTTCATCCAATTTTTCATCCATCCATCTGTTCATTTTACATCCATCCGTTTCATATCCAGCCATCCCTTCATCCATTCAGTCTATCATCAATATATCCTTATATCATTCATCCATATATTTATCTGTTTTCAATCCATCCATCTATACATCAATCCTTTTATCCATCTATCCATCTATTCATTGTTTAGTCATCCATCCTTTCATCCACCAGTTTTTCCGTGTTTTTCCATTTGTCTGTTTTCCATGAGTCCATCATTTATTCATCATCTATTCATGAATATATGTAAGTAGTCAGCTCTTCATGTTCTCTCGTTCAGATCTTTGGCATGGCTTGGAGTCCCGATGGGAAACTGCTGGCCACTGTGTGTAAGGATGGAAAAGTGCGTTTGTATGACCCACGCAAGTCCACCTCACCCATCCAGGTCAGCATCAGGTAAATGTTATTCTGAAACTAAATAAATCATCTATTTCACCATGTTTTCCTGTCTCTACACCTGTAGGAGGGTCCAGGACCTGAGGGCCAGAGAGGGGCTCGAGTAGTTTGGGTCTGTGGTGGCAAGTACCTGATGGTCTCAGGATTCGATTGGTACAATATGTCATAAATTTAGCCAAAATCATCCTATCGGTACTAGCAATGTCCCTCTAGCTCTGTAGGAGTGTTAATGGCTTATTTCTATGACAGTCGCAGTGAAAGGCAGCTGTACCTGTTCTCCACTGAGTCCTTGGCATCCGGGTCTGTGGCCTCTGCTCCTGCTGATGTGTCTCCCTCGACCCTCATCCCATTCTATGATCCCGACACCAGCGTCCTCATCCTCACTGGAAAGGTGCGTGATTGTATTTCAGATTAAAAATGACCCTTAGTTTAAAATGACATCCAAACGAATCTAATAATATCCTTTCACACTTTCAGGGTGACACCCGGGTTTACATCTACGAGATCGTGCCTGAAGCACCGTACTTCATGGAATGTAGTAGTTTTAATTCCTCTGAGCCCCACAAGGTATTGTTGTTGTAATATTTTAGCTTATTAGTACAGTTATAGCTTTATTTTTTTTACTCTATATATCATCCATTATTTCTATCTTTCCATCCATCCAAAAACCCACCCACCCTACCTTCTTTCTTTCTTTCTTTCTTTTTTCAAAATCTTCTGCAAGTTTGTTTTTCTTTTTCCTTCCATCCATGCATGCACATCATCCATTCATCCATCCATCTTTCTTTCTTTGTTTTTCCTTCTTAATTTCTTTCTTTCTATCTCTCTTTTCTTCTATCTTCCCATCCATCATTCATTCTTTCTTTCTTTCTTTCTTTCTTTCTTACTTTACATCTATCCACCCTTCTTTCTTTGTTTTTCCTTCTTCATTTCTTTCTTTCTATCTCTCTTTTCTTCTATCTATCTATCCATCCATCATTCTTTCTTTCTTTCTTTCTTTCTTTCTTTCTTTCTTTCTTTCTTTCTTTCTTTCCATCCACCCTTCTTTTTGTTTTTCCTTCTTCATTTCTTTCTTTCTATCTCTCTTTTCTTCTATCCATCCATCTTTCTTTCTTTCTTTCTTTCTTTCTTACTTACTTTCCATCTATCCACCCTTCTTTCTTTGTTTTTCCTTCTTCATTTCTTTCTTTCTATCTCTTTTCTTCTAACGATCCATCCATCCATTGTTCATTCTTTCTTTCTTTCTTTCTTTCTTTCTTTCTTTCTTTCTTTCTTTTCTTTCTTTCTTTCTTTCTTTCTTTCTTTCTTTCTTTCTTTCTTTCTTTCTTTCTTTCTTTCTTTCTTTCTTTCTTTCTTTCTTTCCTTCTTTCTTTCCATCTTTCTTTCTTTCTTTCCATCTTTCTTTCTTTGTTTTTCCTTCTTAATTTCTTTCATTCTATCTTTCTTTTCTTCTATCTATCTATCCATCATTTTTTATCTTTCTTTCTTTCTTTCCATCCACCCTTCTATTTGTTTTTCCTTCTTCATTTCTTTCTTTCCATCTCTCTTTTCTTCTATCCATCCATCTTTCTTTCTTTCTTTCCATCTATCCACCCTTCTTTCTTTGTTTTTCCTTCTTCATTTCTTTCTTTCTATCTCTCTTTTCTTCTATCGATCCATCCATCCATCGTTCATTCTTTATCTTTCTTTCTTTCTTTCTTTCTTTCTTTCTTTCTTTCTTTCTTTCTTTCTATTAATCCACCCACTGTTCTTTTTTTTCTTTCTTTCTTTCTTTCTATCTTTCTTTCTTTTATCCATCACCCATCCATCCACCTTTCTTTTTTTTCTTCTTCATTTCTTTCTTTCATTCTTTATTTCCTTCTATTTAATCATCTGTCCATCCATCCATTCTTCCACCCACCCTTCTTTCGTTTTTCATTTCTTTTTTTCTTTTTTTCTTTCCATTCACCCATCCTTCTTTCTTCCTTCAAAATTATTTGATTCATATTGACATTGTTTTAATTAATTCTTATTTTTTTTATAAAAATAAATGCATATTAAAAAATAGCTATTTATACAAAATTATATATATATGTATATAATATATATATATATATATATATATATATATATATATATATATATATATATATATATATATATATATATATATATATATATTTATTTATTTATTTGTTTATTTATTTATTTTTGTTTATTTATTTATTTATTTTTTCCCAACTAACATGGTAACAATGTCTCTACAGGGATTGTGTTTCCTGCCGAAAACTGAATGTGACGTTCGTGATGTGGAAGTGGCTCGAGCAGTCAGACTCGGCAAGACCACCATTGAACCTGTGGCCTTCAGAGTGCCTCGTGTCAAAGTAAAAGTCCCTCACACCACCATAACACATCTGCTGAAGAATATACACTATACAGTTGCATTATTTAAACTGATATTGCATCTGTATATCTGTATACATTGTGCTTGGTCTATTCAGAGCATGTCAGATTTATTTTGATGTGTTTTCTGATGCTGAATGGTCAAATATTAATAATTTCCTCTGCTTTTACTCTACAGAAAGAGTTTTTTCAGGATGACGTTTTCCCGGATACTGCAGTGTGGTGGGAATCGTCTCTGAGCGCCGCTGATTGGCTCTCTGGATCTGATGGACAGCATCGCAAAATCAGCCTGCGGCCCAAAGACATGACACCCGGTACACCAACAGTACCAAACTTATAGCATACTGGGACAAATAACCTCCTTCCTTTTCATCAAAGTTGTCCTAAAACTATTGAACAACACCCATTCCTGTTTTAGGACAATTCTGAAAACCTTTTTGATCCACTTCAAATGTTTACTTCTGTATAGTAGGGGTGGGACAAAACAATGAAATGCTGATTTATCATGATATTTCTGGCTGCGATACATTATCAGTATTCAAAGCTTGTTAGACAGCTGTGTGCTTGTTTTACATTGTTGCAACTCTATAAATCATATGCTTTTACAGTATCTTATAACTTTGATGAAATTTTCCCCGTCTCAGAATTGCTGATATTGTGATAAACCAATATCGGGGGCAAAAGACTATGATAATATTGTATTGTGACTTAACCTGTGGGTCCTACTGTACACTATTTGACACAAGTCTTGTAGTCGATCCCGGTTGTAAGATCAACGAATAATAACTTGACTTCTAGTTGATCATTTGGAAAAATGGCAGAAGGTAGATGGCAACAAGGATGGCAACATCAACAGCCTGAGGTATCAAGACATTTGTGCTGCCCATTACATTACAAACCACAGGAGAGGGCAAATTCTTCAGCAGGATAGCGCTCCTTGTCATACCATCTGTTCCTGAAAGCAAAAAAGGTCAAGGTGCTCCAGGATTGGCCAGCCCAGTTACCAGACATGAACATTATTAAGTATGTCAGGGGTAAGATGGAGGAGGAGGCATTGAAGATGAATCCAAAGGATCCTAATGAACTCTGGGAGTCCTGCAAGAATGCTGTCTTTGCCATTCCAGATGACTTTATTAATAAGTGATTTGAGTCATTGCAGAGATGTATGGATGCAGTCCTCCAAGCTCATGGGAGTCAGACACAATATTAATTCTTTTTCCACTGCAGCATGACTTTATATTCTATACTGGACATTATTTTCGTTAAGTGACAAGACTTTTGTCTAAGTCAGACCTTACTGTCCTAATGAAATCATTCAAAATCAAGGCATGACCATATTTTATTTTGGTCAAATAAGCGTAATCTAGAGGTCTTTGCCTTTCATTTAAGCCACTTCTGATACCAAATGATCAACTAGAAGTCAAGTTATTATTTGTTGTTCCTAAAACTTGGATAGGTACCATGACTTTTGTTAGGTAGTGTAGAGCAGTGTTGTTTTAATAGTATGGTATCTTTGTGGTGATTCAAAGAAAAGCATTCCAAAAATGATGATGGTACTGTTGTATGAAAAGGTTCTTACATTGTGGTATTTTTGCCTTTCAGTGAGTGAAGCTCCTAAAGAAGCTCCTGTGAGGAAATACCTGCCCTCATCAGTCTACCTCGAGGAGAAAACTGATGAACAGAAGAAAGAGGAGGTATCTATCTATCCATCCATCCATCCATCCATCCATCCATCCATCCATCCATCCATCCATCCATCCATCCATCCATCCATCCATCCATCCATCCATCCATCTATCTATCTATCTATCTATCTATCTATCTATGGATCTATCCATCCATCCATCCATCTGTTCATTCATTCATTTGTCTGTCTTTCAATCTGTCTCTATGCATCCATGCATACATCGTTCCATCCATCCACCCTCAAACCCTCATTCTTTCTTTCCTTCCTTCCTTCCTTCCTTCTTTCCTTCCTTCCTTCCTTCCTTTCTTTCCTTTCTTTCTTTCTTTCCATCCATCCGTTCATTTGTTTGTTCATTTCTTTGTTTGTTTGTCCATCCGTTCATCTTTCTTTCTATGTGTTTCTCTGTCCATATCTGTTGTATGTTCATTTGTTCATCCATCTTTCTTTTTTCTGTCCATCCATTGGTTCAATTGTTTGTTCATCCATCCAAATTTCTTTCTTTCTCTTTTCATTCTTTTTTTTGTTGGTTCCTCTTTTTTTCTTTCTTTCTATTTCTTTGTTTCTTTTGTTCTTTCCATCTGTTTATTTGTTTGTTCATTTGTATGTTTGTCCAGTCGTCTTTTTCTTTCTTTCTCTCTGTCCATTGATTCATTCATTCATTTATTTGTCTGTCCATCCATCCATCCATCCTTCCTTTTTCTTTCTTTCTTTCTTCAGTATCTCTCCTTTATTGATTTGTATTTGTCTCAATAGTTGCTCAGTGCAATGGTGGCAAAGCTGGGAAACAGGGAAGATCCACTGCCACAGGAGTCTTATGAGGGAGTGGATGAAGACGAGTGGGTGAGTGAAAGAACAAACATACGCACAGACACACACGCGCACGCGTACACACACATGTCTGATCTGAATCCTGTGTGTGTCTGTTTGTGTGTGTTTCAGGACGATTAGCCCACAAGTGTTTCCCGATGGTCCAGTCAGGGTGCCAACAGCAGACAGGAGATGATGCTGTCCTGCTGCTTCAATCTTGCCATTCCAGGGTGCCAAAACTAAACGCTTCATCTCCACACTCCTCCATCCATCACATCTCTAACTGGAGTATTAATATCTGTTATTAATCATTAAACATGACTCTTAATATTCATACGCACAGCTCAGATGTTCATCTCAGATGCATGAAGCACATTTACAGTACGACAGGGTTTTTTCAGATGTTTTTACCGATGACCATCAGTTTCACACTGCATGAAATCTGTCTGGATGTTGTCACTCATGAAATGTGCTCTTAATACCATCACTTGTGTGTTTTACATTGATATTGTGCTAATTTGTGGGATTAAATGTTGCCTCCTTTAGGTGTTAGAGATTTTATTTTCTTCTTTGCAGAGTAAAAATTAAAGCTGCCCTACTGAAAATAAACAGCTTAAACCAGCCTAAGATGGTCGGCTATTTTAGCTGGTCAACCAGGCTGGTTTTAGGGGGCTTTTGGCTACTTCCAGGCTGGTTTCCAGCCATTTCCAGCCTGGTCTTAGTTGGTCAAGTTGGAAAATGAATTAATCTTTGAGAATATGTATTGTACCTTAAATCTACCGACAATTGATGCAGTGTAACACAAGTATCTCTTAGCTTTATGTTTTCTTTACATTAGTATGAAAAATAAATGAAATATAACCTGCAGTGTCTTAATATGTCTGAACTTTTCCAAGCGAAAATGTCTGTTTACTCTAAATGAATGATCTGGCGACTGTTTTACACTGCTTTTTAAACTGGAAATACACTACTTGACAAAAGTCTTGTCGCTTATTTAGGTTTTAGGAACAACAAATAATAACTTGATCATTTGTTATCAGAAGTGGGTTCATCAAGATTCTTCGGATTCATCTTCAGTGCCTCCTCCTTCATCTTACCCCAGACATGCTCGATAATGTTCATGTCTGGTGACTGGGCTGGCCAATCCTGGAGCACCTTGACCTTCTTTGCTTTCAGGAACTTTGATGTGGAGGCTGAAGTATGAGGAGCGCTATCCTGCTGAAGAATCTGCCCTCTCCTGTGGTTTGTAATGTAATGGGCAGCACAAATGTCTTGATACCTCAGGCTGTTGATGTTGCCATCCACTCTGCAGATCTCTCGCACGCCCCCATACTGAATGTAACCCCAAACCATGATTTTTCCTTCACCAAACTTGACTGATTTCTATAATAATCTTGGGACCATGCTGGTTCCAATAGGTCTTCTGCAGTATTTGTGATGATTGGGATGCAGTTCAACAGATGATTCTTCAGAGAAGTCTGCCACTTTTCCAAATGATCAACTTGAAGTCAAGTTATTATTCGTTGCTCTTACAACTGGGATCGACGACAAGACTTTTGTCAGGTAGTGTACTCACTCTGCGTGTTTGCTTCTGCTTATCCTCACCAACAGTATTAACACAAATCTACTTCACAAGGGTTTTTCCTCCTAATCAGGTCTATCATGAGGCAATATAATGTTTTTATTATTATTATTATTGTTATTAACAGAACATGTTTACATATGCCAGGAAAGGACTCTTGTTCTGCATGTTATGGTATGGCGTGACGTCCTGTGCTTGACGTGTGACCATGTGTACTCGTATATATGAGTGGTAGGTGTTTATCGACGTGGTAATGATCTGCTAAGTGTTTTTAATCGGTGAGCTAATTTTGGTACCAATCTTGATGTGTTTGGGGGAGGATTTTTTCACGTTAATTGTGTTCATTTGAATACTTTATGGGCAATAAATAAAATAAAAAATGTTTTTCACTTTTCCTCTGAATGGAGTCAGTCTTGTGGGAATGTAAAACCTCGAAATAAAAGCCTGGAGAGCTGAGATCGTGTGAAATTTTTTTGTTTTGTTTATTAATATTTAGTTTTTTTGTTTTTGTTTATTTGTTTATTTTTTGTGTGTTTTATTTAATTGTTTTAGGTTATGTTATGTTTATTTTGTTTTTTATTTTGTTTTGTTTTATTTTTTGTTTTGTTTTATTTTATTTTAATGTGTTGTTTATTTGTTTTGTTTTATTGTTTGTGTTGTTTTTTATTTGTTTTGTTTTGTTTATTTATGTTTTGTATTGTTTATTTTTTGTTTAATTGTTTTTTTTTTTTCATTTTTTGTTTTATTTTACTTTTTGTTTTGTTTCATTTTCTTTTATTATTGTTTTGTTTTTTGTTTTGTTTTTATTTAATTTAATTGTTTTTTATTTGTTTTGTTTTTATTTTGTTGTTTTAATCTTTATTTTGTTTAATTTTGTTTTGTTTTATTTTATTTCATTTTATTTTTCGTTTTGTTATTTTATAGTTGTGTTGTTTTTGTTTTATTTAATTTTTTTGCTTTGTTTTTTGTTTGGTTTGGTTTTTTATTTAATCGTTTTTTTAATGTTTGGTATTGTTTTGTTTTATTTCATTGTTTAGTGTTGTTTATTGTTTTGTTTTTTGTTTTTATTTAATTGTTTTGTTTACTTTTTGTTTTGTTTTTTAATTGTTTTGTTTCATTTTTTGTTTAATTTATTTTTTTTGTTTTCTTTTCTTTTATTTTTAGTTTAGTTTTGTTTTTTTGTTTTATTATTTTGTTTTGTATTGTTTATGTTATATTTTATTATGATGTAATATATTATATTATAAAATTATATATAGAAAAATATTACGTTGTATATTATATAGTATAACTATTATTAACAATATTATGGCTATAACAAACATTTATAAATAAATATTTGTGTTAATAAGAAAATAAAACAAGTGGTTAATAATTCAGGGGGGCTAATAATTCTAACTTCAACTATATATATATATATATATATATATATATATATATATATATATATATATATATATATATATATATATATATATATATATATATATATATATATATATATATATATATATATATATATATATACACTTTTTATGAAAAGATACTAATAAATATGAATAAAAATTTTATTACTATAATTATAATATAATTATAATGACTTTGTATTGTTATTTTATTATTATCATTAATATAATCTTTTATATTCGCTGTAATTCAATAGTGTGTATGTCACATTAATAATGCAATTATTTGTTGCTTCTTATTGTGATATTCACAATATAATAAAAACAACAATCCTATTTACATCCAATATAAAATAACATGGTCCGTCCTCATGGCGAATTAGCCATCCGGGTTACTCACGCAGTGACGTCAGTACCGTCCTACCTCCTCCAGCCAGCAGGTGTCAGTGCGCGTGCGTGTGTCCGTGACTTTTCTTCTCCGGCTTCATCAACCTTCATGGAGTTTTGCACGTGAAAATATTCGTCCCAAACCGAGCTGTATCCCATCACCACAGCTGTCCAGCCATGGTATGATCAGAAATTCATACAATAATCACTAGCGTGTTATGGTTTCTATGTCAGTAGCGGTGTGTTCAATCTCTGGAAATGATAGCAGTAGATTATTCGCTTACATGATCGCATGAAACGACCTTGTATTCACATCTTCACCAAATTAATACTGACATTTTACATTGTGAACAGAATATTGTTGTATGAACGTTTATTGAACGTATATATGTGTGCTGAAGTGACATGAGCCTATAACAAAACATGTTTAATTAACAGCTTGACAAACATGCTGGCTTAGAGTACACGTATCTTTTTATTTATCTAAGTTAATGTAATGTCATTTGATTATATATGAATATGTATATTTAGTATTATAGTAAGTGATTTAAGTGGTTATTAAACATTATTTATTGTTAAACTTTTATTATGAAGCAATAATGTGTCAGTGTGATGTCATATTCTTACCTTATACTAATATTGAGGTAAAGTTGGTTTTATATTCACACATTCAGACTTTCTCCTTAATAATATAAATTTCAATTCTAAATAGGTAAATCATATTAGCAGCTAAGGACTATCAAAGTACAACATTGTTCGCAGTCAAATAATAGGGATAATGTTGTTTTGAAGTCATACTTGCTATTCCAGACCGAATATTCAAAGTATATAAAAAATATATATTAAAATATATAATGACTAAAAATATATAAATAAAATATATTTTTTATAATTATAAGGGGCGTCGCTAGACCCAATTTACTGGGGCACGTGCCCCAGTAAAAATCTCCAGTGCCCCAGTAAATGCATTGAGATATGATTTACTTCATATCCAAGTGTATTTATTAAGAGTGGTAATTCCGAAATAAAGACCCTTTTCTCTATGTGCAATCGAACCACGCTGGTGAAAGCTTTGTGTTTAAACAAAAAGCAAACTGACGCATCTCCACGTGTGCGCAGAACACCCGCGCGCCTCTCGCACGCGCTGCTTTTCTGCCGGTGCGAGTCCCAGTAGTTAAACTGCGCGCCAAAAAAGCAGGCTACTTGGTTGTCACGCGCCGCTCATGCGTTGTAAAACCGGCGTAACAGCCTTTTTTGTTTAGCTGATCGACTAAACTAAAGCTTAAACAATATGATGGTGATCTTACGCATGCCTCCTGATAGATTTTTTTTTTGTATGAAGCAAAAAGGAGGGATGAGGAGTCAGGGAGGTAAAGACTTAATAAACCTA